>NW_028227274.1:31960000-32120000 GCF_978045245.1 Mus caroli | reverse complement strand
CCCAGGAAATGCTCAGCCAAGCTGCCTCACTGCAAACTCCAGTGGGGGCACAGGGTCTCTCCGCCTTTCTTCTTTCTCTCCTCCCAGGGAGATTTCTGAGCAGTCAAGGCCTCTCCATTTGCCTTGGCTCCATTAGCCTGGGCCTGAGGGTGTGAATGGTGCAGTCTCTCCGTGCTAAGTGCTTGAATTAGACTAATAGGTCATCTGTGCTTTTCTCTGAAGAAGGTCCAGATTCCTGGTAAACAACCAGACACTCTCCCAGCCCACAGCCCAGAGCCAAGATCAGGTGGAGGCACAGTGGCTGGGCTGAAGCTCTTAATGGTGTCATGGCTAGCTGAGATAGTTAATGCCATTAGACTAGTTTCTGTGTGGCACAATGCGATGGGCTCCTGGTAGCAGGTCTGAGTGCCAAGTGACAGTCATGGGGCAGCAGACCTCTGTGTTTGTTTGTTGTCTGGTTTTGTTTCAATTTGTTTTGAGACAGGGTTTTCCTATGTAGCCCTGGCTGGCCTTGAACTTACAGAGATCCATCCATCTGCCTCTGCCTCCAGAGTGCCATGATTAAAGGTATGTGCTACCATGCCTGGTTTCTGTCTTGTTTTTTCTGCGATAGGGTCTCTTATTGAATGTGGAACTCAGTGATCATCAAGACTAGCTGCCAGCAAGCTTTAGGGATTGTCCTGCTCCACCCACGGCTAATGCTGTCAAGCCTAGGGGTTTTATTTTGGGGGGAGGGTTGTTGTTATTGACTAGGGATGTTTGTTTGTTTGTTGTTAATGTGGATGCTAAGAGTCTGGATCCAGTTTCTTACGTTTGGACACTGAGCACTTTGCCAGTAGATGTATGTCCCCAGTGGTTTTGAAGGTTGGAAATTACTAGAACATAGTGCCTCATTCAGGATGGGCACTGAATAAATGACAGCCATTGTTATCATTGCCTCTGGAAAAGACAGCTGTAGGCCACCATGAATTCTGCTCTTTGCCCTGGACCAGTAGTAAGGTGATGTGTGTGACTCGCCTATTAAGTGTTCAATCCTCTTCCTCTTGTCAAAAAGGACAAAGATGCTGCGGAGTCTGTTTCTTTGCTTTCCTATGACCTCTTACACGTGCAAAAACTAACAAATCTGCTGCTTTGCCTCCTGTTGTGTGTGTGTGTCCCCAGGACTCTCACAACGCCACACCTTCCTTTCCACAAAACACTCTACTTACACACCAGGAGCCAGAACAAATCCTTTCTTCCTTTAAAAAGTAAATCTGAGCCAGGCAGTGGTGTTCACGCCCTTAATCCTAGTACTCGGGAAGCAGAGGCAGGTGGATTTCTGTGGGGTCCAAGCCAGCCTGGTCTACAGAGCAGGACAGTCAGAGTTATACAGAGAAACCCTATCTCAAAAACAAACAACCCACCAAAACAAAACAACAACACCTAAATCTGAGGCCAGGTGTGGTAAGGAACGCCCTTACTCCGACACACGTTAATCCCATCTGTTAATCCTACGTGTTAATCCGGAGGCAGCAGTTAGGGGAATCTCTGTGAGTTTGAGGTCAGCCTGGGCTACAGAAGCGTTTCAGGCCAACCCGACCTGTACTGAGATCCTATCTCAAAACAAAATTAAAAGCAACACAAACAAAACAACCACCTGTATTTGTTAGTTTGATCTGTAAGCCTCCAGACACTCTGCCTTCTTCTCCAGAACACATTTGCGAGGCCGTCCATCCTACAGGTCCCTCCCCGTCCTTATTCCTCTCTTGGGATCTCTGGTTCTCTGCAATGTTCACAACTTGGCTGTTTCTCTCTGGAGGAAGGTTTTTAGTTCCAATAAAATTCTGCCTTCAAAACAGAATCTGTTTTCAGATATGGAGTAGGTTACGGCCTTATCTGAATACTAGGGATGGGGATGGGAGAAAACAGACGCGACGCTCGTGGCTAACATTTATTGTGAGTTTAATGTGCATAAGGCACCATGCTAATGGCACAATGAGCATTTTCTCATTTAATTTTCAGAATTATCCTACTTTATTTTCTCAATTTTTCCAGGAGGTTCAGTGCAGCCAAGCAACTTACCCAAGGCTGCAAGGTTGATCTAGCATCAAAGCTCAACCTTCCTGACTCCCCGATGGCCAGTGCTGGGCTGAGACCCCATAGCCTAACTTACAAAAAGAGATAGGATCTTGACCCCTGCTCAGTCAGAGGGAGTTCTTTCCAGGGTGCAGGGAAGGCTTCCTGGAAGGGCCGGGCTTGAATGATGAACAGGATTTATTTCAGACGTGAGGAAAGGGCAGCCCAGGGATCAAAAGCACAAATGCAGAGGCCAGAAAGGTTCAGAAGTGCTGAGGGAGGGAAGGGAGTGGTGGGCCATGACTGGGGTTCTGTGAGCAGCTCTTCCTGCCCCTTCTGTCCTCGAGGAAGGGCACAGGGTGTGATGGGGCTGCGAGAACACAAGCTAGGCCTTGTGGAAGGGACAGGGGTCCAAGAGAGCTGGTATGCAGAAGTCTAGTCTGGCATGCTTGGTATTCCTGGCCATGGGGAGATCTGTGACCTTTCACCCTTCACCTCCTAGAGCAGAGGTCACTGGCCTGTGGGGGTTAAAAGATGAAATGAGCCTGTGTCTCAGCTAGAACAGAGACAACAATGAGGGAGTCCCCCCACAGGCCGGCTTGATCTCTGTTCAGTTGAAGTCACAGGCACTTTTATCTCAGACCCTGGGCTATCCATACTTAGTTGACTTTGGGGCTTTTCCTGCTAAGCACCTGCTGTGTGCTGGATAAGGCAGGCAGTAGGGCAGCCTATCATGACAAGTTTTGTGGTGGAGACAGACAGACAAATAGTGAGAGGTGTGTTCTTTGTGAGCTTAGACACTGCACTGAGGACTTTGCCTGTGTGGGCCTTCAAGGTGGAGCCGCCTCGTGGCTTGTCTCTTCTTAGTAGCCCCCAGAAACCTACCGATTTTGAAAGAAAATTTCAGTATCAATTTTACATTCTTTGAAAAATAATGGTAGCAAAACTTAAAATCTGGGGCTAGAGCGATGTCTCAGGGGTTAAGAACACGTGGTGCTCTTGCAGAGGACCTGGGTCAGTTCCTAGAAATCACATGATGGATCACAACCATCTATAATTCCAGTTACAGGGGATGCAATGCCCTCCTCAGGCCTCCATGGGAGCCATGCATACATGTGGTGTACATACATACACACATACATACATATATTCATGTGTATATACATGCAAGTAAAAACACACATACACAGAAAATAAAGTGAATATTTATTTACGGCTGGCAGTATTATCCTATTTTCTTTTCTTTTTTCTTTTCTCAAGACAGGATTTCTCTGTGTAGCCCTGGCTGTCCTAGAACTGGCTTTGTAGACCAGAGAGCCCTTGAACTCAGAGATCCTCTGTCTTCCAAGTGCTGGTATTAAAGTTGTGCACCATCATGCCTGGCTTACTATTTCATTTTCAATCATCACCATCTCATGTTTTTGTTTTGCTTTGCTTGGAGAGGCCAGAGGGGGTATCAGCTCTGCTCTGCCACTGCCCACCTCCTTCGTCTGAGACTGGAGTTCTTGATGCCTGGAGCTAGGCAAATCCCATCAATCCTATGTCCTCTGCCTTCACAGTCCTAGGTTACAGAGCAAACACCTACACTGGGCTTTAACAAATTACTATATTACATGTCTTTATTTACATGTGTTTGGGTGTGGAGGAGGCCGGAGGACAACGTTCAGGAGTTGGTGTTCCTTATCCTTCTTGTGGGTCCTGGAGATCGGACTCAGTGGGAGCACTGGGCAGGTTCAGCAGCTGAGCACTGATTTTATTTGTTAGCCCTGGTACTGGGCTCCAGACTCATCTTGTTTATGATCTTTCCTGCTGAGCTGTTTCTCCCATCATCATTGTTGGTGGGGGTGTGTGTGTGTGTGTCTAAGCTCCACCCCACAGATACCTGGCAATAGCCAGGTGTGCCTGACTCACTGTAAAAGGGGCTGCTTGCCCCCTCCTCTCTCCTCTTGCTCTTGCCTTCCTGTTCCTGCTCTGTCTTCTTGCCCCTTCTTTCTCTCTCTCCATGTGCTCATGGCCTACCTCTCTCTCTGCCTTTCTCTGCCTCTACTACCCTCTTAACTCCCCCTTGCCATGCCCTGAATAAACTTTATACTATATAAAATCGTGGTGGTGTGGCTGGTCCCTCAGGGGGAAGGGGTGCCTCAGCATGGGCCCTTGGAGGCCCCTCATCCCCCACACCTCACCACACATCCACTAAAACATCCCTCCTCTCTTTTATCTTTTCATAAACACATCAACCATTACAGAAAGGGGAAGCAGGTATCTGAGGCTAACCCATGCTCAGAGTCACACCACTAACCATTGTAGTGTGTAGTGGACGCATGTTCTTTGCGTAGTGGGAAAGCACTTGCCCTCTGAAGACTCTCAGAGGCATGAGGACGGTCAGGAACTCAGAGTGCTGCAATCATCTTGGAAGAAACATGAAGGGCGTCAGCAGTCTGAGCTGAGGGCTGAGGCCTTAGGGACACGCATGTCAGATAGGATATGAAGGGAGTCATTTCACCACCACCACCCCCAAGGAGGGTGAGCCTGGCCCTTCAGAGACTTGTCTGTTTCCCAACTTGGCCCCAGGCAAATTCTGTCTCTGCTCTCTTAACACAAAGACCCCTTGTCACCCCTGAAAGACATCATCTCACTGGAGCTGGCTCCCCACTGTGGGGAAGAGGGGCGGGGTCTGTGGTGAGGGGACCTAGAAACAAATTCCCAAATCAGATACTCAGTTCCTCAGAGATGACAATGCTGGCTGTCAGGGATCATGGCCCCTCCTGGCTTAAACACTCAGTAATATAAGGGCACATTGGAAACTAGATCTGGCTTGATCTGACTTTGAGTCTCAGCAAACCAATGGCTTAACCGTGTTTCTCTCAAAAGGGACTGGCCCTTTTGTGTAGTAGATTTGTCAAAGAAGAAGAGGAAACACTGTCAGATATAGTGAGCCTAGTATTTACTTCAATGTTAGATGTTAAAGATGTCAAATCCAGGCCTCGCCTTCAGGAGAGATTCATAGAAAGTGGAGGGAAAAGAAAGAGGGGGCAGATGAGCAGAGAGGGTTTCCGGTCTGGCTGTCTCTTCATCACTAGAGCAATACCACAGACCGCCTTAAGCCAGTCTCTCCACCTTCACATGCTTCTTCCTCTCAATAAATACGCTGGAGAGCTAGTTCATCTTTTTTGTTTATTTGTTTGTTTTTGGAGATGGTTTCTCTGTGTATTCCTGGCTGTCCTGGAACTCGCTCTGTAGACCAGGCTGGCTTTGAACTCAGAGATATGCCTGCCTCTGCCTCTGAGTGCTGGGATTAAAGATGTTCGTGACCACTGCCTGATTCTATTTCATCTTTTATTTTTAAGACAGATTCTTTTATATTTATTTGTTTATTTCAAATCATGTGAATGAGTGTTTTGGCTGTTTGTATGTATATGCATGTGTGTGTGTGTGTGTGTGTGTGTGTGTACACCACATGCATGTCTGGTGCCTGGTGGCAGCATCAGATTCTCTAGAACTGGAGTTAAGGATGGTTTTAAGCTACTATGTCAGTGCTGGGAACCAAACCTAGATCTTCTGCAGGAGCAGCCGGTACGGTTGAGTCATCTCTCCAGTCCCAACAGAGATTTTTAAAACGTTTACATTTTAGGACTGAAATTGCAGTACTTGGGAGGTTAATGCAAGGAGGTCAGAAGTTCAAGGCCAGCTCAGGCTACTTGAGATTCTCTCAGAAAATGAGACACACACACAGACACACAAACACACAGACACACACTGAGAGAGAGAAAGAGAGACACAGAGCCAGAGAAAGGCAGAAAGGCAGAGTAGGCAGAGAGGCAGAGGCAGACAAACAGATAAGCAGATAGATAGCAATTGTAGTTTATAAAATTTGGGACTCTGCATTTGTGTTTGGCAAGACAGCTTCCTCTGTTTTCTATGCCACCTAAGGAATTCAAAAGCATAACCACTTTCTGGCTATGTTGGCATAAGTCCATAATCCCAGCACTCCAATTGCTGAGGCAAGAAGATCGAAAGTTGCAGGCCAACAACACAAGGAGATCTTGATTCAAAATCAAAACCGGGGCCAACCTGAGGGTGCACCACAAAGGCATCTGCTGCCAAGCCTGGTGATCTTGTTCTGGGAAACCCACGTGGGGAAGAAGAGAATGGGTGGGCTCAGGCACGTTCTCCTCCACTCTCCACACGGGCACATAAAGTGAGTAAGTGATAAAAATGTAAAGCAAGGGCCAGCAAGATGGCTCAGCACGTAAAGGCGCTTGCTGCTAAACTGAAGGCCTGAGTTCGAGTCTAGGGACCTACATGATGGGAAGATAGAACCAACTCTGGCAAGTTGTCTTCTGAGCTCCACACGTGCTGTGGCACACCCACGACCCCCTCCTAACACCAAAGAAAAAAAGGGAATAAACACAATTGACGTTTCAACATTCACGTTACTGAGTGCTCAGCTATCTGCCTGCAATTCTACCAAGCACCCTTAGACTAGTGTTAGGGATTTTCTAGGGTTACAACACAAACTTGGGAGTCCAACCAGTTGGTGAACGGGGCTGGAAGTCTCCTTCCTAGTGGCTTACTCCACATTTGTGGTTTCTGCGTTTTCCCTCCTACCAGCCCCAATTTCCACTATGTGTCTCTTGAGTCATTATAATAAATCATAGGCTAACGTATGTTTAGTGTTCTGCCCAGTGTTGGAACCCAGTAAACAACAACAACAACACGAATAACAGTGAACTGAGCTGTTGGAAAGTTGGCCTAATCCTGCCCCTCTTGGAAACGGACCTGGGTCCAGTTAGTGCAGCAACTGCTCTGGGTTCCTCAGCCTGCGGCATTGCAGCAGTGCGCGGGAGGAATGGGGGAGTAAAGAGAAGGGGGGCGGGAAGGGGAGTAAGGGGAAGGGGAGGGAGCGGCGGGCTGCGAGCTGCTGGCCGCTAATGCAGCCGTCAGTTAATTAGAGGAGAAGGTTATGTCATTAGCGGCGGGATCGATGCAAAGGGAATTAGGAAGAGTGTGCAGCCACCGCTGCACACTCTGCGCGGGCCAATTCAACGAAAATTCAATACGCATTAGTGCGCGCAGGATCAGCAGCGGCCCCGGGGCGGGGAACCTGGGCCTAGGACCTGCGTTGTGGACCTGCTCGGTGCCCTGGTGCGAAGGCCCGGGACTTTCTGAGAGCTTGTGAGGCGTGGTCCCTGCCAGCCTCGGCTTCTCTGGTTGCATCGATTCCTGGGCTGCTGCCTGCTCGCTCCTCAGGTCACAAGGCCCTGACCTCACTAGGCTAGACCAGACCACCTCATCCTCCCTCACAGTACTTGGTTCTTTGCGGCATTTACCAATGCCACGATATGGTTACCTGTGTCTAACTGCAAGCCTTTCTTCCCACCAGACTGTTAACCCCAGCAGAGTGAGGACTGTGTGTCTGTCTTGTTTATCCGCAAAGGACCTGGAAGCCACGGGTGCTCAGAAAATATTTGCAAAAAGAGTGAATTTCCTTAGCAATCCAAAGACTAGGAAGGAGAATTAAAGCTGAAAGAAAGGAATTGACTTCTCAAGTTTGCCCTGACCTTCCAGATGCCCAGCCTCTTTGCTGAGTCAGATCTGTTAATCTATCTGAATCTTGGTTTTCCCAGCTAGGAGAAAGATGAGCTAGAGCTGCCTTCATGTTAGGTACCAGGGATTGTGCTAACATTTTCTGTGTATTTGCCCATTGAATGAAAAACATTTTTTTTTGAGACAGGGTTTCTCTGTATAGCCCTGGCTGTCCTGGAACTCACTTTGTAGACCAGGCTGGCCTCGAACTCAGAAATCCGCCTGCCTCTGCCTCCCGAGTGCTGGGATTAAAGGCGTGTGCATTTTATGAGGTAGAAACTTGACTCTAGTTTACCCTCACATCTGCAGCTCTTCAGGTTACTATGTTACAGGTCTACCCTATATCCTAGCCCTGTCTCACCCCTGACCGGGTGCCTTTCCCAAGATCCCTTGCATTCTGACTGAGCTTGGCTAACAGGGAGGGGTGGGGTGGGGACTGGTACAAGACCATAAGGTTATGGTTTGGATTTGAACTGTCTCTCACAGGTCCACATTTTCCTTCCTTCCTTCCTTTCTTGTTAACTTATTTTATGTTTATGTGTATGAAGTAGCGTCTGCGTGCGTGTGTGTGCACTGTGTGCACGACTGTTGGATCTCCTGGAACTGGAGTCTGGGTGATTACGGGCCACTATGTAGGGCTGGGAATGAACCAAGTCCTCTCCAGGAGCAACACATGCTCTTAACCACTGAGACGTCTCTCTAGCCCTCAGGCTCTCATCTTGAATGTTAGTTGCCGAGCAGTGGTCCATTTCAGGAGGCTCAGGACCCTGGAGGAGGAGGAACCAAGCAGGCCACTAGGAGACGGGCCTCAGATCCTGCTGGACTGTCTCCACCCTTCTCTTTGCCTCCTGAGCCTCAGAGATGTGAGCCTCTTTGCCACATGCGCCTGCTGCTGCTAACTGAACTACTCTGCCATGCCCTCCCCTCCAGGAGAAACCAAAACCCTCTGAGACAATATAAATCGTTCCTCCCTTTCCGTTGTTTCTGTCAGATGAGCGCCCTTCTCGCCAGCAAGAAAGACACCACAATAGGATCCTTCTGCACACGTTTATTGGGAGAGCACTGACTGTGTAGGCGAAAGACCCCGAGCCCTGGGCCTCTCACTCTTATATACTATCAGTTCCCATCCACGCACAGCAGGCCACATCACCTCACCAGGTACGCAGCTTCAGCTAATCAGGGCAGCAGGGGCATATCTCCACCAAAATGACTTCGCCAGTAACCTGGTACACCTGCGCAGCTCTCACGATGTTTGTGGTTTATATGAGGAAGTCAGGTACAAGTCATACGACTTAGCTGCAGTCCCTGGCGCCTTTGGGACTGCCGCCACACCCGCTCCCCACAGATGCTGTGGTCACAGTGAAATGAAATCAGCTGACACGGAGAACAAAGGGGACAGAAGAAGGCAGACTGCTCTGGTATTCTCTGACCCTGCTTATCTCTGCCAGTATATGTCAGCTTCTCCATCACCAAAGCAGCCACAGTGTTAATTTCCCTGTATTAAGCTTTCTTTGTTGGAAATATTAGAGTGAGGTCATTTTCATGATTGCCATTAAGAGCCATGATTTGAATCCAGATCTTTCTACCCACAAACCTCACTTAGATAAAATGTCTCATCAAAGATGACTATGCCAGAACAATAAAGAATGATGACCATGGACTGGAGAGATGGCTCTGCAGTTAAGATCACTGACTGCCCCTCCAGAGGTCCTGAGTTCAATTCCCAGCAACCACATGGTGGTTCACGACCATCTGTAATGGGATCTGATGCACTCTTCTGGCGTGTGTCTGAAGACAGCTACAGTGTTCTCATATAAATAAAAATAAATAAATCTTTAAAAAAAAATGATGACCACTTACCACTCCTACCCAGAGAGTTTGTCCCAGTAACCTCTGAGAGAAACTGGTTGTTGAGACAAACAAGGTTTTGATATACAGACCTGACCAGCCTGGAACTAAGCAGGTAGACCAGGCTGACCAGAGATGGACCTGCCTCTGCCTTCTGAGTGCTGTGACTAAAAGGTGTGCCACTATGCCACAGACTGGACTAGAGAGAAATTAGTTTTGACGGTAATGATGCACCCATGGCCCCCTGTGCTTACTGTGTTTTCAAAACTCTACTTTCCATAGCTAACTATTGTTTTCATCTATAAACAGATGGTATGGGATCTTCCCTATTTGGTTGTGCTTGGGGTTGTTTGTTTGTCAACTTGACACAGGCCAGAGTTGTCTGGGAAGAAGGAATCTCACCGAGGCAAACATCTCCATTAAATTGTCAGGTAGGCAAGTCTGTGGGGGCATTTTCTTGACTAATGATTGGTGTGGGAGGCAGCAGCGCATCAGGAGGAGATCCTGTTTTATATAAGAAAGGAGTCTGAGACTGGGGGAAGCCAGTAAGCAGCTTTCCTCTTGTTTCCTGCCCGTTCCTGCTGCGGTTCTGACTTCCTTCAATGATGGACTGTGATAGAGAGGCGGATGCCAGATAAATCCTTCCCTCCTGCAAGGTGGCTTTGTCTGGTGTTTTCTCCCAGTAACAGAAAGCAAACTGGAACACTGGTGGAGTTGTTACAATGTACTGAACTGGTATAGGTCAAGCACCCACACCTGCCAGGTGTTTGCTGGTTGTTCTCTTACCAACTCTTAAGTCCCGGGGAATTTTTTTTTTTTTTGTGCATTTGGTCTCCTCAGCTAGGTCATCCTGCAGCCGAGATGACATCAGTTAGTCTTTTGTTCCTGAGTCTTTTATCCCTGAGTATTCTATTTATCACATGGAAGATTCATCTTGCCCATTGGAACAGGGACTTTGAACTTGGAATCAGATGGCTGGCCGGGCAGCTACAATACACAGAAGACGTGTGCAATAAACATTAGGTCTGACTGAATGCTCCCAAATCAATTGGGCTGCCCCCTGAGACTTGGCTGGCAATGAACGAGAGTGTGAGGTACTTTTGACACATGTATTCAGTGCCTGATTTGAGCTAAGATGTCTGTTCAATGGTCCCGAGGGCAATTTTCTCCTGATTGAATTGCAACTTTCGATCTTAATGGAAAAGAAGCCAAATGTAAAAGGCAGCTTCAGCAGAACCAGAAATTCTTGTTCTGCTTTTCCTTTTGGACTTGAGGGGTACCAACTCCTATCATCCGCAAAGGGGCTTCAGGGGTGGTAGTGTTCTGGGGGCCATTACACAGGCTGGAGTGAAAATTAGGGAGAGAAATTTTTTCTCTCCCCCTCCTTCTCCTTCTCCCCCTCCTCTTCCTTCTTTTTCTCCTCCCCCTTCCTCCTCCTCTTTCTCCCCTTCCTTCTCTTCCTCTTCCTCCATCTCCTCCTCCTTGTTTTTGGAGATAGAGTCTTTCTATGTAGCCTTGGTTAGCCTGGAACTCACTATGTAGACCACTCTGGCATTGAAACTTCTGAGATCCACCTACCTCTGTCTCTTGAGTGCTGGGATTAAAGGATGAGCATCATACCCAACACTCCTGTTAAAAAAAAAATGTATTAAATACAGGGTTTCAGTATGTCATCCGGGCTGGCCTCTATTCACCTCTGCCTCCCCAGTGCTGAGATTCAGGACTCATGTCACATGCCCAGGGAAAGAAACTTTCTAACCACCCAGCTCTACAAAGCTTCCAGAAACCAGGGTCAAGAACCTATGTGGGATGGTAGGATGACCACAGACTACAGATCAGGCTGTAAGCTCCACACCCTAGAGCCCAAGCTGGGAGTCCTGTAGCACTGGAGGGACAGACACTTTATTTGAGTCAGCCCTTACTATCTCACAGGTTGTTGTGGGTTCCTACGAGTCACTGGCATAAGTCCATCCTGAGGAATTATGAAGAGCTTACAAATGTATCTGAGGTCATGGTTTAAAGCTAATTTTGCAACTAAAAGCTGCTTTTTTTTTTTCTTTTTTGTAAACCACAATGGCATAAGCCTCCCTTCCTGGTGTTCAAGAGCACACAGCTTTGCAGCAAACAGCACAAGATTCTGTGACTTTAACTCTCACTTAGTCTGAAGTTCCTCATTTGTAAGACAGGAATAACAGTGAAGGGCTGGAAGGATGGCTCACTGGTTAAGAGCACTGACTGTTCTTTCTGAGGACCTGAATTGGGTTCCCAGCATCCACAACTTCTTGAAGGGGATTTAACACCATCTCTGGCTTCCTCAGGCTCACGTAGGACACACACACACACTGATTCACACTAAAAGAAAAAATAAAATACTTAAGATAGGCATAGTCACATGTACCATTAGTCCCAGAATTCAGCAGGCGGATGCAGGTGGATCTCTCAGAGTTCAAGGCCAGCCAGGGCTACATAGTGAGACCCTGTCTCAAAGAAGGGAAAGGATGATAATGCGTGCCTGGGAGGTTCCGTGGAGACTGTGAGGTGCCAGTGAGAGCTCATGAAATGGTTTGCTATTATTAAAATGGTTCCAAGTAGTTTGTCCCTGTATTGGTGTTACGTGTCTTTTTCCTCTGGGTTGGACATGAACGTAGTAGCTTTGAAGCAGGGGGCAGTGGTTGATCACCTACAGAAGACCCTCACTAGATCAAACCTATTAAATTTTCTGTAAGCCCAGTGCCAGCGCTTGGAAGACAGTGATAGATCAGAAACTCAAGGCTGTCTTGGTTTGGTTTGGTTTCTTTTTCTGAGACAGGAGTTCTCTGTGTAGCCCTGGCTGTCCTGGAACTAGCTCTGTAGAACCAGTTGGCCTCCAACTTAGAGATCCACCTGCCTCTACCTCCAAAGTGCTGGGACTAAAGGCATGCGCCCCCATCGATTGTTTCAAGGTTGTCTTTATATAGCAAGTTTGAGTCCAGCTTGAGCTACATGAGACCCTGTCTGGAAAGCAAACAAACATTCCCTTGTGGACGGAGGCGGAGCTCCTGGAACTTGGAGAGAGGTCCCAAGCTTCAGGCCTTCCCAGTTATGTAAGCATTAAACAGCTGACAAGGTTGGGTCTCTTTGGTGGCATGGCTGTCTGTAGATTTCCAGGGCTATCTTCAGTGATGTAGCTTTTTTATTGCGTCGTCTATGCTGAGGGTGGTTCTCTTCAGTGGTGTAGCTGCCCAGCAGGCCTTCCTTGTTGTATATCTATCAGCCTGTGAGTTGTTCCCGCTCCTGAAAGTAATCCCACCATGCTAGACTTTAACAGACACGTTTCTTTACTCTGTGAGTACTCTCCCAATTTGGAGTGAATAGATGTCTCCTCAGAAAAAAAGTCATTTAACAGTGAGGTAAGACTAGTCCTTAAAAACTCACCAGCCCGTGCCAGTGGCACATGCCTTTAATCCTGGAGGCGGAGGCAAAGGGCTCTCAGTGAGTTTGAGGTCAACCTGGGCTCCATGAATTAGTTCTAAGCGTGTCTGGACTTCCAAGTGAGACCTCAACAAACAAACAGAAAATTAAAAACCCAGTTACATGGGTATTATTATAAACAAGGAGAGATGAAAGTTTCAATTTTCTTTAAATGTTTGAGTGGGATGTAACTCAGTTGGCAGTGTAGTTACTTGGCATAGAAGAAGCCCTGAATTCAACTCCTAGTACTGAATGAACCAGACTTTGTGGTTTATGTCTGCAGCCCCAGAACTGGGAGATGGAAGCAGGAAGGTCAAGGTTATCCTTAGCTGCAGAGTGAACTGGAGGTCATTTTGGGTTCCATGTGGTCCTGTTTTTCCAGTTGTTGCCTTCCATTTCCCTGTACATTTTACAACTTGTTCCCTTCCCACCTTCTGATGGGTTTCAGACCCGGGATAAGCCAGCTAAGTTGCATATTTAACATACCAAAGCAGACCTGGCCTCCAGGTTCTCCCAGCATCCCTCAGTCCCTACCTGCTACAAGGCATAGCTGACATACCCCACGCTCTATGCTGAACTTTCCAACCCCAGGGCTGGACTTCACGCACGCACGCACGCACACACACACACACACACACACACACACACACACACACACGGACATCTTTCTCTCATTCTCTTCCCCTTCCCCTCTGTCTCCCTCTGCATGGCCACTTCCTTGGCCTTGTTCCTTGGGGCCAGTGAACCTGCATTTATACCTAAATCTGGCTTGAGCTGGCTCATTTCATCAGTGGAGATAACCTATCGCCTTCTGGCCTCTCTTCCTCTTTTCTTTGTAGCTCCGTGTCTGCTGGGATGCTGACTGATTTTGCTGGCTTGACCTTCTGTAGGTCTCACAAGTAACCAGAGGTGCAGTGAGTTCATGAGTACGCTAGTCATGCCCAGAGGACAGCATTTCGCCTCAGTCCTCCCTATCCTCTGCCTCATCGCAGTGGTGACAGAGATGCCCTATTTAGGGTGGAACACTCAACAGTCATGTTTTCTCACACTTTGGCCAGCTATAAGTCTCGGCATACACGCTGCCCACTGAGGAAAGAAAGAAGCTTATCTGGCCATGGTTAAGTGCAGCTCTAACCTATGGGTGTACACACTAATATTTAACAGCCAGTCTGACAAGATGACCACTTAGCGAAGCAGCAGTCGTAGGACACACCTCCCCAGGACCTTTGACATCCCAAACCTCAGGTTTTTGGATAGGTTTACAATCAGGAATACATTTCCCTCCTGTGGAGCAGACCCCAAATCTAATCAGAGAGTGGTTAGTTATCTACACCATCTGTGTGCCACTATTAAGCAGTGGGCACATCGTGCCTGGCAGGTCAGTGTTGTGGTAGTCAGGGTTCACCACTCGATAATTAATACCATTGATGACCTTTCTCCCTCTGTGGCCTGCAGAGCATTTTCCAGTCCTATGATAGCAAGCCAGCCTAGAGGAAGTTGTCAAGTCAGTTCCAGCTTGATTCCTCTGTCCTGCAACTGAAGTGTGTTGTATCTGCAGCAAGCAAGTCTAGGGCAGCCAAGAGCAATGACAGTAGCCTGAGAACTTAATATTTGCTTTTTTTTGTAAGTGAAGCTGATATGCAGAGAATTAGTTTATCTGTCAATGCATGGTCGATGGCCTCGGGCTTCTCCGTATGAACCCGGAGTCCCTACTCTCTGTTAACAGACCTTTTGCCTCCTGTGTGGGTTTGGGCTATCCCAAAGTTCATGAAAGATCGGCTCCCTCCCCTTGTCTAACCTTGTCTCCTGTGATAGACATAAAAGCTTTTGCTCACTCTGCCTGCATTTTCCTGCTCAAGACGAAGGCAGCACGACTGGCTCCGTAAGTGGTAGCTATTATTAATATTGGATGGTACAGGTTCTCTCTGGCAGCCAGGGAGGTGATTCCCCAGGCCATTGCTAACAATGAGTACTTAGAAGTGTTCTTGAATGAAGGAGACCCGTAGGTTGGGAGTCTTAAAAGTAAAGTTGATCTAGGAAAAACTGAAAGGGGAGAGAGAAGGGAGGCTGAGAAGGGAGCCACGGGGGAGAGAAAGCTCTTGGCAGGATGCCAGACTGCACTTTGCCTTTGGTGAAGCCATCCCTCCCACACACACACCCCCCACCCGGGGGTTGGGAGGTGGGGGTGGCTGGTAGCCCCTCTGCTCATGATTGGTCAGATCAACTTACTTTAGGCTTCATTTCTTCCCTTTGGGGTAATGGGGAGGCTGAAGCTTGTGGTTGCATAAACCCTGGAAGTCTTCCAGGAAGAGGGGCATGAAAACCAAGCTTCGGGTCCTAAGTGAGGCTGTGGCTGGGCACTGCCAGTCTTCCTTCCCTTCCGTTCACATCCTTCACTTCCGTCGGAGAGCTTTCTAGTCAGTGTGCATCTGAGCTTCCCAACTCTAGCAACTGTGTGACTTTGGGCAGTTAAAATATGTGTCCTCTCCTGAATTCCTGTTCAATAAACATGGTAATGGCATCTACTGTCCAGACGTTTTTTGTGAAGGCTTTGTGGGCTAGTTCACCTAGAGGTCTAGCATAGTGCCTAATAAATAGCCTCATCATCATCATCACCACCACCATCATCATCACTGTTGCTAAGCATTGTTGGAATTTGATGTCCAGTCTGCTTGAACTGATGGGTCCTTCATCCTCTCCTCTCCCTCTTGTTTCTCCAACCCTGGAGAATACCAGTAAAATGCACCTCAACACCTCGACATACCTTCACCTTCCCCCTGGGCCTTCCAGTCGGTCAGGCTTTGCAGCACCTCTGGGTTGCCCTCCCTGATTCTAGAATGACCTTTTTGTCCCACATCCCGGGACAGACTGATAAAGCTTTATCTGAGTCACCTTCCATTATGGGATTGAGTCAGACTGACTCTGGGGCCTTCCATTTGCTACCTCAGGCTGGATTCCCAGCAACTATTATTGCCTTTGGCCCAGTCTGAGGTCATCATACTTCCATGTCCCCAAGGGACACGCCTACCCCAGCCCCCAACCCCGCCTCAGGCAGTGGAAGAGAGGCAGGAGAGAAGCAGTCACAGAGATTTCAATTAGCAAACACTACGTAAGTGAGGATACATACCAGACTGGCACATTCTGGACACACTAGTAAACAAGAAAAGCCCTATCCAGCTCTGGCCTGGCAAATGACGGGTGTATAAGGTCAGTAAATAGGGGTGATCAGCAAACAAAGAGGCAATGGGGCAAAGGAATAAATATGATTGATTACTGCATAGGTGTTAAATTTCTTTGAGATTCAATTCCTTAGACCACCATTACTATTTACTACAAAAGGGTTAATTTAAATGGAAGCATCCTATTTTAAAGGGTGTATTTCCTTTGGTTGGTTGGTTTTGTTTTGTTTTCTTGAGACAGGATCTCAGGTGAGCCAGGCTTCCTTTGAGCTTCATACAACAACCTTAAATTTTAGGCTTCCCAGGGCTGGAGAGGTGGCTGAGTGGTTAAGCGCACTGACTGCTGCTCTTCCAGAGGTCCTGAGTTCAATTCCCAGCAACCCCATGGCGGCTCACAACCATCTGTAATGGAATCACATACCCTCTTCTGGTGTGTTTGAAGAAAGCAACAATGAACCCATATACATAAAATAATATAAGTACATCTTAAAGAATTTTTTTTTAGATTTTGCTACCTTCCGATGCTGTGGATGCGTACATGTTTGTGCAGTGCTGGGATTGGCTCATCAGCAGATCTGCACTCCCTGCCTGAGGTTTTGGAAATACTTGTGGGTGGGTTGTCTGGGTTTAGATCTTGGCTTGGCCACCTACTGACTTTTTTCTTTTTTTTTTTCTTTTTCTTTTTCAAAACAGAGTCTAATTATGTAGCCCAGGTTGGAAGCCACCATTTTCTGTTCCTACCTCCTGGGTGCTGGGATTACAGGTGTGCAAAGCCAAACTAGACTTGCCCACTGGCTTTGTGCCTTTGTTCTTAACGTTTTCAAGCCTCGGTTTCCTGTGCATTAAAGAGAGAAAACAGCATCTCCCTCCCCAGCTTGTTGGAAAGATTAGAGAAAACTAGACAGACACACAGTTGGTGCTTGTATGCGCGCACACAACCACTGAACGTTGAACAAAAAGCTGATAACTCAGTTTTCTTTTCCTTAGGGTGGTGAGACATTGTCATCTACTACAGACTAACTCCTTGGGGGACGTCAGAAAGCCACTCGGGTATGGTATTACCACTGTAGAGATGTGTTTCTATCACACACTTAAAAACTGCTTTGCTGGGCCAGCAAGATGGCTCAGGAAGTAAAGGGGAGGGACTAAGACGTGGACGGATCCCTGATGTCACATAGGGAAGGGGCCACAGATAAGATAGATGATATAGATGAGAAACTCCCAGATTCTACTTTTTTGGTTTTTGGTTTTTGGAGACAAGGTTTCTCTGTGTAGCCCTGGTTATCCTGGAACTCACTCCGTAGACCAGGCTGGCCTTGAACTCGGAAATCCACCTGCCTCTGCCTCCCGAGTGCTGGGATTAAAAGTGTGCGCCACCACGCCCGGCTCAGATTCTACTTTTCCATCTTTGTCAGGTTTAAAGGAAACCCCAGTTCCCCCAAACTCCAAAAGGCAGTCCAGCTGGCTCAGTCTGGACTATCTGAGGATTTTGGGGGGGTTAGATAAAAGCCAGCATTCCTCGGGAACTTGTTCCTGTCTATCAGAAAGCCGTTTCCCTTACCTCTGACCAAAGGGGCATACAGCTAGCTACCTGTGGTGCCTTTTACCCACTAAGGTGCACACTGGCCTCCCGGCTCCCTCAGTATCACAAGCACCTGTCACATATTTCAGAGTCTGTGCTGGCATCCTGTCCTTCTTGACTCCTCCCCACCCTAAAAACTCCCTTCGGCCCACAGGCTCCCCCCCCCCCCCCAGCTACTCATTCTCTCCTTATAACTCTGCTGTTTTCAGTATGTGTTCTCTCTCCCTCTCCCCCTCCCCCTCCCTCTCCCTCTCCCCTCCACTTCCCCTCCCCCTTCCCCTCCCCCTCCCTCTCCCCTCCCCTTCCCCTCCCCCTACCCTTCCTCTCCCTCTCCCTCTTCCCCTTCCCCTCCCTCTCTCCCTCTCCCTCCCCTCCCCCTCTCTCCCTCCCCCTCCTCCTTCTTTCACTATGCTCTCTCTAGTCTCTCTCTCTCCTGATTCTAGGAAGTAAAGCTAATGGTGCCAGGAGCCACACACCCTCAGCTAAGGGTAACCCTCCATGATATCGGTTCTGTACCACACAGCAGAAATAGTTATTCCCCAAGAACCAGTTTATCTCTTCCAGCAGTATGGCTTCTTCTGGGTAGTTTGCTAAGGTGGGACAAAGATCAAGGAGAGTGCGCGCTGGCTAGGACTGTGCTGGCTAGGATCACCCTGGCTAGGACTGTGCAGTTTGCACACCTCTCAGCCCCTGCCCCTGTTTTCCCTTTATTTAAACCTAAAGCTCCTGCCAATATGCTGAAGCCAGATTTGGGGTCATTCGGTCTAGGTCTTCTGTTCTTTATGTATCTCTTTATCTGTTCCTAATATGGAGGTGCTGGCTGAATTCTACTTTTCTGCTTTTGAATTTTACTCATTTCTTTAAAAATTAGCACTTGGGGACAGGTGGCCACACTTGAGTCTTTTCCCCTAAAACTCTGGTTACCTGGGTCAACCTCAAACCAGCCATGGCTTAGAAGGCAGAGCAGGATGGGGAGGAAGGAGGATTTCATTAGCGTCTAACATGCAGGTGGGCCTTGGAGGCTGGTGAAATGCGTAATGATTCTTTCCTGACCTGAACTCAGCTAAATCCTGTGTGTATCTGTGTACACACTGTGTGCACGCACGGCATGATGTCCTCTTAGCCCTCAAACCTGTTGGGTCAGCTTCTGTTAGTAGCTTCTAGTCTAAATGAAGATGCTCATGGCTGAAGGGGGAAATCAGACTGAAGATGTTCTCTGACTCCAGATAAAGAGCTTAGGTCTGGGCTGCCCTGCCTAGACTTTCAGACCTTCGGACGTGTGAGAATTCTGCTAGCTTCTCAGGGAACTTCCACTCGCCTACTATGGCCACATGGCTTTCCATGGAGGCTTGGAGTGTCCTCTGCCTGTCTTCCTCAGCGGGCAGCAACCACTCACTGGGAAAAATCAAGTTCCCAGAAAAACAGCTTTTCCTGTTTTAAACACCTGCGGTGCTGACTGAATGATTAGAACTGGGATTGTGGAGACCAGAAGTGTTATAGGTCCAGTGCTGAATTATTTTGGCTATCTTTAGCTTCCTAAGTAGCCATTTACTGTCCATGTGTGTGTGTGTGTGTGTGTAATCTAATATCATTGTGACTAAGGTAAAAGCTTCTGGAATGTACTAACAGCTCAGTAGCATCCACTAACACAAAGGCTAAGAATGTCATCAGATAACCCCGGGGGATTGCAACTGTTTCTACCTTGCTGCTGCCTCAATACTCAATGTTTCCCCCAATATATTTTAAAGCACCTTGACTTATGAGTCTCTTCATTCTGCTACTACAAAAATGCCACAAAACTGGCTGCGTGTGGCAGCTTATGCCTTTAATAACAGCACTCATGGATGGCAGAGGCAGGCATATCTCTCTAGGAGTTTGTCCCCATCTTGATCCACATAAAATTCCAGGCCAGCCAAGGCTACATGGGGAGACCCTGTGTCTCTGAGTTTTATGGTTATGAAGAGACACATGACAATGGCAACTCTTATAAAGGAAAATATATAATCGAGACTGGCTTACAGTTTCAAAGGATTAGTCTAGTATATATAGTCAAGGCAGGAAACATGGTGGCATGCAGGCAGACATGGTACTAAAGGAGGAACAGAAAGAGGGGCGAGGGGAGCAGAGAGCTGAGAGAGAAGGAGGGAAGATGGAGCTAGAGAGAACATTCCGCCAAAATACAATTATAGCGAGGAGCATGGTAGCTGGGTGAGGGGAGCCTGTGAGCTGGAATTTAGGGCAGGGAGAGGTGAGAAGAGCTCAGATGCTAGCTAGCATGGACTCTGAAATGTGTGACAGGTACTTGTGAGACTGAGGAAGCCCCAAGGCCAGCAAGTGCTTTGTTATACTGGTAGGTGCCACAGGGAGCCATTTGTCCCTTCTGCCTTTTAGAATTTTGGGAAATGGAGTTTCCTTCACACCTGACGCCATCCAATTTTTTTAAGTATAAATATTCTTGAATATTTTACAGCAAAATAAAACAAAATGGTGGGGGGCAGCAGACTACGTTGAGCAGGTGTAACTCGTCTGTCTGCTGCTGTAGCACTGACTGGGGTAAGGGCCTTGAAGTGTGGCAGATTGGCGTCAGGAACAACATAGTGAGACCTTCTCTAGCATAGCTGGGGATCTAGCTTGTTGGTAAAGTGCATATCCAAGTACCTGAGTTTGATCCTCATCTCAACAAAAATTAATTTTTTTAAAGGCAGAATAAAATACAGATGTAATGTACTGATTGTGAGCCATCATGTGGTTGCTGGGAATTGAACTCAGGACCTTCGGAAGGTCAGTGCTCTTAACCACTAAGCCATGTCTCTAGTCCTTTTTTTTTTCTTACTGAGATAGTTTCATAGAGCCTACTCTTATCATGAGGTACTCAGAATGGCCTTAAACTTCTGATCTTCCTGCCTCCAAATTATAGTTTCCTATGAGTCATTTAAATTTTTAGCTTTGGCTGTCCTGGAACTGGCTATTGAGACTAGGCTGGCCTCCTCTAATTCATAGAGATCCGCAGGCCTCTGCCCCTCAGAGTGTTGGGATCAAAGGTGTGTGCCACCACACCTGGCCATTTACTTTATTACTGCAATGAATGTTCTTGTTTGTACTTAAAACTAATGCCCCTTCCTGTGTTGGAGACAGTGACAGGGTAAAGAGGAAGGCAAGGTAGCCTATCAGTGAGGGGTCTGGCCCAGTCTCCCTTTGCTCTGCTTTGCTTTTTTTTTTTTTTTTTTCTTCCATTCGAGACAGGGTTTCTCTGTGTAGCCCTGGCTGTCCTGGAACTCACTCTGTAGACCAGGCTGGCCTTGAACTCAGAAATCCGCCTGCCTCTGCCTCCCAAGTGCTGGGATCAAAGGCGTGCACCACCACTGCCTGGCTCTGCTTTGCTTTTTAAAGGGAATTTAAAAACTATTGCCAGGCAGTGGTGGTGCACACCTTTAATCCCCGCACTCAGGAAGCAGAGGCAGGCAGATCTTGGTGAGTTTGAATCCAGTTTGATCTACAGAGCAAGTTCCAGGACAGTTAATGCTGCACAGAGGAACTCTGTCTGAGAAAACTAATAATAAAAAAAAACATTATTTTATCTTATGTGTATGTGTGTGCCCTTCAATGTACATATGTGTACCATGTGCACACCTGGTGTCTGAGGAGGCCAGAAAAGGCTCTGGAGTTACAGATAATCGTGAATTGCCATTGTGGGTGCTGAGACCTGAACCTTGGCAGAGTAACCAGTGCCCTTGATACATAAATGTAGGCTTTTCTGGCTGTGTAGCCTACCTGACAGGAGCTTGCTGTGATCAAGCTTAGCCTGTTGCCCCTGCAAGGGAGTGTTTCCCCCCACCCCCACCCCCATCATCTTCCTTAGACAGAGAAGGAGCTGAGCCACAAGTGATGTCAGCTCAATTAATTCTCTCTGTATAGTTCTTAGCAGTGACCTGGGAGGTGAGGCATCCTTATTAAAAGGGATGCGAGATACTGGAAAGTGGGGAAGGTACACAGGCTGGGAGTCCTGGGAGCAGAACTGACAAAGAGGCATCTGATTACACAATGGGCTAATACCTTGGAGAGATGGAATTGGACAAGCCTGCCTTCCCATTATGCAAAGAAAGGGCTTTTCAAGTAAATTTCCACTTAAGTATGAGTTTAGACCAGTGAAGATGGGGCCATAATAGCTCTGATGGTCACCACAGCTATTAAAAATACATTTTCCCTGTGCTCAGCCTTGTCAGCCCCTTTTTACCACTGACCCCCAGAAGACGGTGACTTAACCCTGCCCAGGCATCTGGGAAGCAGGTTAATATTGATCTCTATCTTCAACTTTTCAATTCTTCAACATACACAGTGGATGAAATTCATAAACTTGATACATCTGGCTCACTGATGTGCCAGAATGGGGTAAAACCTAAAGGTTGGGTTGGGGAAGGAGGCCCACAGTGGGTAGAAAGTAAAGCCCTCCATTCATCACTCAGTTGGGCTCGTCTCTCTCCTCACACCATTCTGTGCTGCACAGTCTCCACTTGGGTCCCCAGACACCCATGATGAAGACACTCAAGCCATTGGATTCACTGCCTGGGCAGTTCCCCCATGCTATCAGGCTGGCTCCTACCTCACCTTCTGGTTTCTGCTGGAACCTGATTTCTTCAAGGAAGCCTTTTTTGAGGTACTTTCTGGGCCAAGGAAGGGCCTCGTGTCTGTTCGCTGCCTGCACAATAATCTGCTCTAACCAACTGTCTTTCTCTCTCTCTTTTTTTTAAAAGGTATTATGTAGTGGTTGTGAGCCTTCTTATGGTTGTTGAATTTAGGACCTCTGCTCACTCCAGTCTACTCCACTCACTCTGGCCCAAAGATTTATTATTATAAATAAGACTGTAGCTGTGTTCAGACTCATCAGAAGAGAGCCTCAGATCTCATTATGGGTGGTTGTGAGCTACCATGTGGTTGCTGGGATTTGAATTTAGGACCTTCAGAAGAGCAGCCAGTGCTCTTACCCACTGAGCCATCTTGCCAGCCCAGAAAACAAAGGGTCGGGAGCAGGAAAAGATGGGACACAGACGACATGGGACCCGTGCACCCAGCTTTTTTTTCTTTTCCAGAATTCATTTAGGTGGACTCAGTCTTGCCTGGGGTCACTTTTGTGTTTCAGTCAGTTGTCCTGCTGATGTCCTGTATAGCCTTAGGCAGGGCAGTGAGGAAATCACAGACAGTCAGATGTCTGGCCAGCTGACAGGTTAACTCGGTGCCTCCTACTGTATGTCTGCAGGGCAGAAAGAGTTTGGAAGGGTAAAGCTGCACAATCTATGTGGCCAAGGCTCACAAGTGACATCACTCCCTGCCAGTGAAGTCTCTGGCTTAGAGCAAGTCACAGGGTTAGTGGCGAGTCAAAGGCAGTGATGCAAACTCACCTCTTGATACAACGTCACGCTGTAAAGGACCGCATGGAACCAGGAACAGGAGGACTGGTGATCATTTTGTTCCCAGCCTCATATAGGCCTCCCTTGTAGCTCCCTAAGCATTTTCTTCCCTGCATTTATCGTAACTGTTTTGGCTTTTCGCCGTTGTTTTGGAAGACCTTAGAATCCTGCCTGCACACCCTAAGGGCTGGGATTACAGGCACATGTCACCACATTTGCCTCGGGTTTGTTTCCGTTTTGAGACAGGATCTCACTCTACCTCCCAGGCTCATCTGGAACTCACTTGCAAAACCCAGGCTAGCCTCCAATTCGAAGCCTGCTTCATCTTCCCAAATGTTAAGAATCTAGATAAGAGGGCTGGTGAGATGGCTCAGTGGGTAAGAGCACCCGACTGCTCTTTCAAAGGTCCAGAGTTCAAATCCCAGCAACCACATGGTGGCTAACAACCATCCGCAACGAGATCTGGCGCCCTCTCCTGGAGTGTCTGAAGACAGCTACAGTGTACTTACATATAATAAATAAATAAATCTTAAAAAAAAAAAAAAAGAATCTAGATAAGAGCCACATACCTGATACCTGGCCTGTTACTATTATCACTAAAGAGTTTCTTATGTGATTGTTCATTTATTGTCTTTCTCCTCCACAATACACAGAGAGATGTTCATGAATGTGGATTCATTTTGCTCATCAATCTATCCTGAGAGCTTGAGTAGGTAAGTAGTTATTCAGTCAGTCAATAACACACACATACACCATAGAATTAAGCAGCTCAAATGTCACCAACGGTAACATTGAGAACTGACTCACTGGGAACTGAGTCAGTTAGTGAGTTCTTTCCAGTAGCAGCCCGCTCCCAGTGTACATTGGTTTCTGGTGTCTTTGCGCTAAAGCTTTCTAATCCAGCAGGCTGAAGAGCCGGAGGGAGGAAGGGAAGAGCGCCATCTGCCGGCAGCATCCAGGATTACAGAAGGAGACAGGAGACTATCTAGTGAAGCAACATGTGACTTGAAAACGTCGAGAAACAAAGTGGAAATCATGGATTTGGACCTGGAATGAGTGACCACGTGGTGCTGGGAACCAAACCCAGGTCCTGTGCAAGCAAGAACAAGTACTCTCAACTGCCGGACATTTCCTACCCCACCCCATGTCTTTCTCCTGATCTAGTCCCATTGCCTTTTTTCTTTTCTTCATTTGTTCTGTCTTCCATCTGTTCCCTTTAAGGAACTTTTGTATTCTGTCATTTTGTAGGTATGAACTTAGAATTCATTTTTTATTCTTTCCTCCTTTGTTTTTTCCTTTCCTTTTTCTTTTTTATCGTTTTGTTTGTTTGTTTGTTTTGTTTTTTCGAGACAGGGTTTCTCTGTGTAGCCCTGACTGTCCTGGAACTCACTTTGTAGACCAGGCTGGCCTTGAACTCAGAAATCTGCCTGCCTCTGCCTCTGCCTCTGCCTCTGCCTCTGCCTCTGCCTCTGCCTCTGCCTCTGCCTCTGCTTCTCTGCCTCTCTGCCTCTCTGCCTCTCTCTCTGCCTCTCTCTCTGCCTCTCTCTCTGCCTCTCTCTCTGCCTCTCTCTCTGCCTCTCTCTCTGCCTCTCTCTCTGCCTCTCTCTCTGCCTCTCCTGCCTCTGCCTCAAGTGCTGGGATTCGGTGCCACCATTGCCCAGCTCGTTTTTGTGGTTTTGACTGGGTCTCATGTAGCCCAGGCTTTGTAGTGAAGGATGACCTCTAACTTCTGGTCCTCCTGCCTCTACCTCCAAGTGCTGGGATGACAGGTGCTGCTAGCATTTATTTACTATTAATAAACCAAGAAGAGGAGGTCACTGCTCCCCCTTCCAATTCTCAGAGGCAAACTGACTCAATTGAAGCTTAACACAGGTGGAAAAAATCTTGAAGTCACCTTGGTTAGCTCTGTCCCTTTACAACAGAGAGACTGAGGCCCTGGGAGGGAATGGAGGAAGAGGAGAGAAGTTTTTGCAGGTGTATTTAGATCATGACCAATTTCAGCTCTTCTGCATCCCTACCCTAGGCTATTTCTTGGAATAGCAGCCATAGGAGGAGAGGCTGAACACCCAGCCGTGGTTCTTTACTGCACAATGTCTGAATGCCTGCCATCCTGTCATCCTGTTTCTTCACAGAAACACCAGGATCTCCCAAGTGCACATCTCTCTCCTTGTCATGAGGAATCTTTAGGATGCACTTTTTAGCATCTGAGAAAGAGCAGTGGGCCTACTTCATAGGACTCGACAGCATTTGAAAATGAGTTCTAAATGACAACATAGAAATAAGAAGAAACAGTAACAGTCAGCAAGATGGCTCAAAGCACGAAGGTGCCTTTCATGGAACCGGATGATCTGAGTTCAGTCCCCACAACGAACATGGTGGAAGGAGAGAACTGACCCTCAAAGGGTCCTCTGACCTCCAAAAGTGTGCCATGGTATGCACATACCTACACGTGTGCCCACAAGTAATTAAAACTGTAGTAAAAATTTAAAAATAATAATACTACACCGGGGGCTGGAGAGATGGCTCAGTGGTTAAGAGCACTGACTGCTCTTTCGAAGGTCCTGAGTTCAAATCCCGCCAACCACATGGTGGCTCACAACCATCTGTAATGGGATCCGATGCCCTCTTCTGGTGTGTCTGAAGACAGCTACAGTGTACTAAGCATATAATAAATAAATAAATAAATAAATAAATAAATAAATCTAAAAAAATCCATACTACAAATTTAAGGTTATAATATATAGCAGAAGAATATGGCCATTAGGTGAACAGGCCCCAAGCTCATTTCACCTCACTGTTATATGAGGCCATTATCTATGCTGTGATATGGAGATAATGGTATTGTTCTGCAGGAGGCCAAGAGCCTTCGTAATGGCATATGTCAGGATCCTGGTTGTTATTGCTCTGATGAGACACCGCGACCGAAGTAAGTGGGGGAGCAAAGGGTTCATCAGACTTACACTTGCAAATCACTGCTTGTCATCAAGTCATGACAGGAACTCAAGCAGACAGGAACCACAAGGCAGGAGCTGATGCGGAGGCCGTGGTGGGGTGTTACTTACCAGCTTGCTTCCCATGGCTTTCTCGATCTGCTTTCTTATAGAACCTACGACCACCCGCCCAGGAGTCAAAACACCCACAATGCATTGGGCCCTCGCCAACCAATCACTAATGGGAAAAATTCCCTATAGCTGGATCTTATAGAAGCATGTTCTCGATTGAGGTTCCCTCCTTTCAGATAACTCGAGCTTGTATCAAGTTGACCTAAAGCTGTCTAGCACACCGATTAAAACAAACATCAGACTAGGCATGGTGGCACATGCACACCTTTGATTCTGGCACTTGGGAGGCAGAGGCAGGCAGATCTCTGAGTTTGAGGCCAGCCTGGCCTACAGAGTGAGTTCCAGGACAGCCAGGGATACATAGAAAAACCTTGTTTGGAAAAACAAAACAAAACAAGCAAACAAACAAATGAATAAAACAAATGTCAGGGTTAAAATTAATGTAAAGATTGAAACAGCAAGTTTGGAAACACACAGGTTAACAGCCAAGCATGAAATAAGACTGATGGATAAGAGGAAGGAGGGGAGAAAAACATGGATGTGGTACTGACTCTCATCCTTTGTAACTATCTCAAGGCCTTATGGGTAGTGGGTAGTCACAGTTCTACACATATTCTTAAAGATTTATTTTGGTTTTACTCACAGGTATTTGTGTGTCTCTGTGTGTCTGTGTCTGTGGGCACCTCAGAGATCCCCTCAGAAGAGGGAGTCACAGCTGGAGTTCAAGGAAGCTGTGAGTGCTGGGACCTGAGCTCTCATCCTCTGTAAGAGCAGGAAGCACTTTTGATGCTGAGCCATTTCTTCAGGGCTTCACTGCATAGTCCTGGCTGACCTGGAACTTGTTAAGTAGACTAGGTTGGCCTGGAACTCACAGAGATCCGCCTGCCTCTGCCTCCTGAGTGCTGGGATTAAAAGCTTACGCCACTGTTTGGTTTATGATGTTTACATCTTTTGAAGTTATAATTGCAATGTTTCCAGTGTTCCCTTCAACCTCTCCCTGTTCTCTTCCAAACTCATGGCCTCTTTTTTCTTTAATTTTTCATAAATACATATTCCTAAATACAACCTCAACCTTAGTCTGTATAATGTTACACACACACACACACACACACACACACACACACACGTCTCAGGGATGACCACTTGGTGGTGGATAAGCAGTAGGGCATGGAGGCAATTTTTCCTGAGGAAGACTCTTTTCCCTGCTCTTGGCTTTCCTTAGTTGCCTGAAATTCTTTGTCTAGGATTGAGTTCCTCGAACGTCCCTTCGTCCATGGACATTGGTTTTATTAATGAGATTTCATGGTAATATCTGTAATATCTTTTTCATTTCTAAAAGATTTATTTATTTATTTATTATGTGTAAGTACACTGTAGCTGTCTTTAGATACACCAGAAGAAGGCATCAGATCTCATTATGGTTGGTTGTGAGCCACCATGTGGTTGCTGGGATTTGAACTCAGAACCTTTGGAAGAGCAGTCGATGCTCTTAACCGCTGAGCCATCTCTCCAGCCCCTTCTTTTTCTTTCTTTTTTTTTAAAGATTTATTTACTTTTTTTCTGTATGTGAGTACACTGTAGCTGTACAGATAGTTGTGAGCCTTTGTGTGGTTGTTGGGAATTGAATTCTTAGGACCTCTGCTCCCTCTGGTCAACTACGCTTGCCCCAGCCCAAAGATTTACTTATTATTATACATAAGTACACTATAGCTGTCTTCAGACTCACCAGAAGAGGCTGCCAGATCTCATTACGAGTAGTTGTGAGCCATCATGTGGCTGTTGGAATTTGAACTCAGGACCTTTAGAAGAGCAGTCAGTGAGTTTTACCCACTGAGCCATTTCGCCAGCTCCCATCTTTGACATTTCTAGAAGACACAATTCCCACAGCAAACTTCCCGCTTCTCTGGCTCTTATGATCATTCTGCTCCTCTTCTGCAGTGACCCCAGAGCCTGAGGTGCAGGAGCTGTGCTGTAGCTGCATCAGCTGGGCTGCATCAGCTGGGCTCTGGCTCTCTGGCTTTTGATTAGTTGTGGTTTTCCTTAATAGTATCTGTTTGTTACAAAAATACGTTTCTTTGATAAGGGATGAAAAGGTAATGTAATTTTTTGGGTTTTTGTTGTTGTTGTTTTTGGTTTTGGGGTTTTTTGTTTTTTTTGTTTTGTTTTGTTTTTTGGTTTTTTGGTTTTTTTTTTGTTTTTTGTTTTTTTTTCGAGACAGGGTTTCTCTGTGTAGCCCTGGCTGTCCTGGAAATCATTTTGTAGACCAGGCTGGCCTCGAACTCACAGAAATCCGCCTGCCTCTGCCTCCCAAGGGCTGGGATTAATAATTACATTTATTTATTTACTCTCTCTCTCGCTGTGTATGTATGTATAGTTCAGAGGACAACTTGTGGGGAGTGATTTTTCTTCTTCCACCATGTAGGTCTACAAACCTGCTTTGAAATAATTTTAAAATAACACCCAGAAATTCTTGGCATGGTGGTGAACACCTTTAAATCCACCTAGCAGAGGTGGGTGGATCTCTGTAAATCTGAGGCTAGCCTGGTCTACCTAGGGAATCCCAGGACAGCCAACACTACAGAAAAAGACTATTTCAAAAGAACCTCGACCTAGCAAACACAGGAGTGGATGTTCACAGTCAGCTATTGGATGTATCACAGGGCTCCCAATGGAGAAGCTAGAGAAAGTACCCAAGGAGCTAAAGGGATCTGCAACCCTATTGTTGGAACAACATGATGTACTAACCAGAACCCTGGAGCTCTTGTCTCTAGCTGCATATGTATCGAAAGATGGCCTAGTCGGCCATCAATGGAAAGAGAGGCCCATTGGACTTGCAAACTTTATATGCCCCAATATAGGGGAATGCCAGGGCCAAAAGAATGGGAATGGGTGGGTAGGGAAGTGGGGGGCGCTATGGGGGACTTTTGGGATAGTATTGGAAATGTAATTGAGGAAAATATGTAATAAAAATATAAAAAAAAATGAATAAATGAATGAATAAACAAATAAAAAAAAAAAAGAACCTCGAACTAAACTCAAACAAAGGAAAAAATCCAAAGAATAACAAAATAGCTCAAAAATTTCCCAAGGCGTCTTAGTTACGTCTCTATTGTTATAAAGAGACAGCATGGCCAAGGCGATTTATAAAGGAAAGCATTTATTTGGAGTTTACAGTTTCAGAGGGTTAGAATCTGTGGCCATTATGGCAGAAAGCATGTCATCAGGCATGATGCTGGAGTGCTAGCTGAGACCTGACACCTTGATCCACGGGTGGGGGGGAGGAGGGGAGGGGTATAGAGAGAGCTAACTGGGAATGGAGTAGGCTTCTGAACTCTCAAAGCCCTCCCCAGTGACACACCTCCTCCAACAAGGCCACACCTCCTAATCCTTCCCAACCCTCCCACCCACTGGGAACCAATGATTTGAATGTGCAAGCCTATGCGGCCACTCTCATTCAGACCACCACAGAAGGGCTTTAGTTAGCTTGCACTTTATATTACTATGCACATTAAAAAAAAAAATCCCACTATGTTCCCCAGGCTAATGTAGAACTTCTGGGCTCACGGCAGTGCTCCTTCTGCAACTTCCAGAAGAACAGGACTAGAGGCATGTGCCATATCTGGTTATAGGAAAGACTCTTGGGAAAAAAAAATCCAGCCATGCTTGGCAGTCCTCATTTGTAATCTTATCACATAGTAAGTGAGGGCAAGAAGATTAGGAGTTAACGTCAGCCTTGGCTACGAAGTCAATTCAAGGCCCGCCTGAGCTCCATAAAAACTTATCCCCACAAATCAAGCAAGCAAATAAGT
This sequence comes from Mus caroli, assembly GCF_978045245.1. Classification (NCBI taxonomy): domain Eukaryota; kingdom Metazoa; phylum Chordata; class Mammalia; order Rodentia; family Muridae; genus Mus; species Mus caroli. The sequence goes on along the minus strand of NW_028227274.1, from coordinate 32,090,024 downwards.
GTTAAAAATCTTCATGGGGGCTGGAGAGATGGCTCAGTGATTAAGAGCACTGACTGCTCTTCCAGAGGTCCTGAGTTCAAGTCTCAGCAACCACATGGTGGCTCACAACCACTTGTAACAGGATCCAATGCCCTCTTCTGGTGTGTCTGAAGACAGCTACAGTGTACTCATCATATATATATATAAAATAAATAATAAAATAAAATCTTTTTTAAAATCTTCAGGTAACTTTTGGGGTGCTAGGGATTGAGCCCGGGCAAGAGTTACACCCTCAGTAACCTGCAGGTGATAGTTAAGAGCACTGGACTTTAGAGTCTCATCGTTTATAATTTTTAAAAAGATTTATTCATTTTATGTATGTGAGTACACTGTCACTGTCTTCAGACACAGCAGAAGAGGACATCGGATCCCATTACAGATGGTTGTGAGCCACCATGTGGTTGCTGGGAATTGAGCTCAGGCCCTCTGGGAGAGCAACCAGTGCTGTTAACCTCTGTGCCTGTGATCCCTTTCTTATCTATAAACCTGAGGTATTAAAACGATAGGAATACCATAGTTCTGAATTTATAATTAAATCAGATTATGTTTGTAAAAGTGTGCAATACTTCACCAGGTAACCTTTCAATCAATATTGGCTGTTTTTCCCCTACTGAAAAACCTAGCTCATGGGAGGGGCAAAGCTACCCCAGGCTCCTCTGAAGGAAAAACCCATCCTCCATTAGAGGACCAATGTGCCTATTTCAAGGGAAAGGGCCATTGGAAGAATGAGTGCCCTAAGAAGAACCAAACTGAGCGCCCAGAGGCTCTGGCATTAGAAGAGGTAAACGACTGAGGGTGTCGGGGCTCAGCCCCTCCGCAAAGGTGGAGGGGAAGCCCATAGACTTTCTGGTGGACACAGGGGCACAACATTCTGTTTTGAAACAACCGCTGAGGCCACTGTCAGATTGAAAACATGGGTGCAGGGGCACCCAGCACCAAGCCCTAACCACTAACCACGGACTACCTGAAGAAAGTTGAACTTGGGAGTGGGATGGGTAACTCACTCATTATGGTCATTCCTAGGTGCCCATACCCCTGCTGGGAAGAGACCTCCTCACCAAAATGGGAGCCCAAATCCATGTTGGCCCAGAGGGAACCATTATATGAGGCTGGATAAGAATAGCCCATCCATGCTCTGACCTTGGCCCTGAAGAGGAACACAAACTGCTCCCTCAGCCAGCCTCATCTCCAAGCCCATCTCCAAGCCCATCTCCAGAGATTGCTAGCAGAAGTCTCCAAGGTCTGGGCAGAAAAAAATCCAATGAGACTTTCCCAACATCAGGTCCCGGTTCTAGGTCAATTGAAAGCTGGGGCTACCCCAGACAGAGTCAGACAATCTCCAACGCCCAGAGAAGCCAAAACAGGGATCATCCCTCACATTGCTCAGCTCTGGGAGGCAGGGATGCTGAATCCTTGCCAATCAGCATGGAACATTCCCTCCTTCTGGTCAAGAAGGCCATTCCAATGAGTATCGGCCTGTGCAGGACTTAAGGGAGGTAAATAAGCAGGTGGAAGACATCCATGCCACAGTTCCAAACCAGTGCACCCTGCTGAGTAGCCTCCCCGCGCCCCCAGCACACAATGTACACTGTGTTTGACCTGAAGAAGGATGCTGTCTTCAGCCTGCCACTAGCACCCAAAAGCCAGCTCCTATTTGCCTTTAAATGACAAGACTTATAGAGAGGGGCTTTAATGGACAACTGACTTTGACATGTCTGCCTCAAGGATTCAAGAACTATCTTTGATGAGGCACTACATGAAGATTTGGGTGAGTACCTTTGAGCCCATCCCCAAATAATGGTGCTCCAGTATGTAGGTGACATCTTGATTGTCGGGGAGATAAGGGAGGGTGACTTGGAGACATGCCAGGAGGCCACAAGAGACCTACAGGAGCTGAGTCAGCTCAGCTACCAAGTTTCTGCTAAGAAGGTCCAGCTTTGTCAACTTGAGGTCACCTCTCTGGGCTACATACTTAATGGAGAGGGGCCAGTGCATGCTGTTAAATGCCTGGAAGGAAACCATCCTTAGCATCCCAGTTCCATCAACCCAAAGGCAAGTATGGGAATTTCTGGGATCTGTCGGGTTTTGTAGACTTTGAGTACCAGGGTTCACTGCAATAGCCAAACTGTTATATAAAGCCACCAGGAGCCAAGAAGCCAAAATAGAATAGACCCCTGAGATGGACATAGCTTCTAGGAAGAGCCTTATTGGAGGTGCTGGCCTTGGCTCTTCTGGACATTTACAAACTTTTCTACCTGTTTTTGGACGAGAGGAAGGGTAATGCAAAGGGGGTACTCGCCCAAACTTTGGGACCTTAGAAAAGACCTGTGGCTTATTTATCTAAGAAGCTGGACCTGGCAGCCCAAAGATGGGTAGCATGCCTCCGGATCGTAGCTGCCCCTGCCCTGCTAGTGAAGGATGCTGACAAAATAACCACAGGGCAAGAGCTTGTTATCACCCGCCCCCCCCCCCCCATGCTATCAAGGAGACCCTGAAGAATCCACCCAGCTAGTGGCTGTCCAATGCCAGACTGGAACACTTCCAGGCTCTACTTTTGAGTCTCCCACACATAAGACATAACCCATCATCTGTCTTTAACGCAGCCACCCCACTACCTTACCCATCCTTGGATGTGCAGCATGACTAAACTCTATAGTTCTGGGATGCATTCAGAACATCAGGCCAGACTTGACTGACATACCCTGGCCAGACTCAAAATGTATCTACTTCATGGGTGGGAACAGCTTTATCCAAAATGCAATCAGATGTACAGGGGCAGTTGTAGTCACCTTAGACTCTGTTATTTGGGCAACTGCTGCTTTGCCACTGAGAACTTCAGCCCTGAAAGCTGAACTAAAGGTTCGACCCAGGCTTTAAAACTGGTAAAAGGGCCATAGCTAACATCTACACTGACTACAGGTATGCCTTTGCTATGGCTCATGTATATGGGTCCATATACCAAGAGGGGATTTTTGAATGCTGAAGAAAAAACCATAAAATAAAACAATAAAAACTGTCCTGAAAACAATATGGCTTTCTCTTAAAGTGGCCATAGGTCATTGCCCTGGGCATCAGAAATAGCCTGAGGGGACAGGCCAGCTGATAAAGCCACAGGGGAGGCTGCCCAGACTTCCACTGCCAACATCCTGATAGCTTTGCTGCCCCCTGCACTCCCACCTATTCCTGAATATATCACTAAAGACAAAAGAGATCAGGTAAAATGCCAATGAGTTTTCAGAAGAGATGGATGGTTGCCCACCTCTGAAGGCTGCACCACCCTTCTGAAGAAGTTTGCTAAGCCACTCATCCATCAGATTCATCAAGCTTCACATGGGGGTCCCTGAAATTGCCGTGAGGGACAAGGTACAAAATATTTGACTTAAGACACTTGGTTGATCAGGTAATCTCACTGTCCAAGCTGCCAGGCTGTGAACCCCTCAGGTCCCAAGCAAGGAGCCACTCCAGCCGGGTGGTGGTGGTGTACGCCTGCCTTTAATCCCAGCACTTGGGAGGCAGAGGCAGGCAGATTTCTGAGTTGGAGGCCAGCCTGGTCTACAGAGTGAGGTCCAGGATAACTAGGGCTACACAGAGAAACCCTGTCTTGAAAAACAACAAAAAACAAAACCAAACAAAACAAAAAGGAGCCACTCCAGGGTCCAGAATCAGGGGTCAAAGGCCAGCAGCTAATTGGGAAACAGACTATACAAAAATAAAACTAGGAATATATAAGTATTTACTAGTTTTTATAGATTTTCAAGACAAATAATTGAGTAAAATGGGTGGCCATTTCCACTGTGTTGCTAGGCTCTCTCCTTGGCATAGGGCTGCCCAGAGCTGCTAGTGTACGGACCTCGGCCCTAGTACGCCAAGATAAAAATTACAGGGCCCTACAGATGGCAATAGATATGAAAGACCCTGAGAGGAGCCCCTCGCTCAGGCCTCAGGATAATAGCGGACCCCCAAGAACTCACGAGAGACCAAGCTTGATGCAAATCACATGAGGCTTTATTCGGGGAAAGCCAGAGCTCTGGGGACGACTCGTATCCCACACAGGGGTAGAGGAGTCGACCTCGAGGGGAAAGGGGTCCCAGTTTTTATAGGCTCTCAGGGGGGAAAGGAGAAGGGGGGAGTAGAGGATTTCCAGATCTAAACAATGTCTATTCTCAAGAAATGGGTATGGGAGGGGGGGTACAAGGAAAGAGTCTGGTGCAGGTGTAGCAACTCAGGATTGGCCGGGCTGTGGTTGCTGGAGAGATTTTCTGACTCTTTCTCAGCAACCAATATCACAAACACCTGGCAATGAGCTTCATCAGTGGGCACACACACGGGTCAAAGAGTGGCCAGAGCATTGTGCACCTCCATTTTTCTAAATCAGTGAAGTTAGTTCTGCTAACAATGAAGTCTATTTTGCCAATTTCAGGGCTTCTGTGACCTTTTACATTCTGTCAGGATCTTTCAGATACAGATATACAGGAGATGGAAAAGTCCATCACAGCCCTATAGGATTCCCTGTCCTCCATGGCAGAAGCAGTCCTAGAGAACAGAAGAGGCCTAGGCCTACTGTTCCTCCAGCAGGGAGGACTCTGTGCAGCCTTAGATGAGAAATTTTTTATGTTGACCACTCAGGGGTGGTCAAAGATTCCATGGCCTTAGTCAAAAAGAGACTCCATGAAAAACAAAAACAAAAACAAACAAACAAAAACCTCAAACAGAACAGTATCAGCGTTGGTATGAGTCCCTCTTCAATTGGCCTCCCGGTGACCACCCTTGTGTCTGCCCTGACGGTCCTCTTATCCTACTGATGCTGGCCTTGACTTACAGTCCCTGTGTAATCAATGCTTTAATTACGTTTGCCAAAGGACAGATTTCCACTGTTCAATTGATAATACTCAAGCAATACCAGTCCATGAAAATGTTAAAAACATCTTGAGGACTCGAGATGGCCCATTCCTGAAAGTGGGGAGGGAAACGAGCGGGATGCAACAGACTGACTGCATGACAGGCTTCAAATTGACAGTTACGGGGACTACATCTAAATCTCTGTTTCCAAGAACTGGACAAGTCCAGACAAGCCAGTTACTGGAAGAAAAAACAAAAACAAAACAAAACAGAAACCCCATGCTTCAGGCAGCTAGTCAGAAGCTGTCCTGCCACCAGCCCCATGCTCTGGCAAAGGTTCTGAAATTTCCGAAGAGATGGACCCACGCCCCGGTAATGGTTCTAGAATTTCCATAGAGATGGACCCAACAGATTAAGATAGAGGTTACCAACCCTGGAATTCCCCTAATGTGCGTTAAATTAGGCCCATGAGCTCACTTTGGGGGTTCTCCATCTTGTAACTAGGAACCCCCCCCCCACATGCTGATCTTCTTTTTTTTTTTTTTCTGGTTTTTCGAGACAGAGTTTCTCTGTGTAGCCCTGGCTGTCCTGGAACTCACTTTGTAGACCAGGCTGGCCTCGAACTCAGAAATCCGCCTGCCTCTGCCTCCGGAGTGCTGGGATTAAAGGCGTGCGCCACCACGCCCGGCTATGCTGATCTTCTACAGAGTAAAAAAACTCCTTGTTTTTACATACTATTTGAATCTGGGCTTTCACTCTTTGGCGAATAACGGACTCATGCACCATCCGTAAGGTACATGGCTTTCTATTCTCCATCTTTTTTTTAAGCTGGGATGCCTCAGGCCGTGCCCGCCCCTCCCCTTTACTTCTTGTTCTAATTTACCTCCCTCAGTAGCTCTTGCCAATCAGGATCTAACAGTCTCTTTTTCCCATCGCCTTTTCGGAACATTACAAAGAAGGTTTGTGATTGGTTGCTTCGTGCAAGGCTAGGCCAATGAGAGGCCGAGGTTTTCGGTTCGGCTGAGCAAATATTGTCGCTACTGATTGGCTGGAGCGGCCGAGGGAGGAAAATGGCTGCGAATTCTTCAGTAGTCTCGGTGGCAGTGGCCGCCACGACGGTGCCGGGCGTGTCCACTGTCGCGGATTTCTCAGACTTGCAGGAAATTAAAAAGCAGCTGCTGCTCATCGCGGGCCTCACTCGGGAGCGGGGCCTGCTGCACAGCAGCAAATGGTGAGAGGTCGGGGTCGGACGGGGCGGCGCTGGATCTCGGCCTCGGGGGCTCGTGTGGCTGACGCGGTTTGTGTGGTGTTCCAGGTCTGCGGAGTTGGCCTTCTCTCTGCCCGCCTTGCCTTTGTCCGAGCTGCAGCCGCCGCCGCCTCTGACAGAGGTAAGGGCACCGTTACAGTGGCGTTCCCGCTAACCGAGGGATGTGCCCCTGGGTACTCAGCGCCCTGTCACTGGAGGGGAGCCAGCTGCTCAGTGGCAGTGATGTCGCAGAGACGCCGGCATTTGAGCGGGGCCTCACAAGGGGGTTCCTGTGTGGGGGTTGTTTGTGCCTTGAAAGGTAGATGTAGTCTCCGCTGTTACCGAAGCTGGGGGGAACTGGTAAGCAATTATTGCTTAAGATCCCAGCCTCGGCGGAGGTGAATGGATGGCTCAGTGGTTAAGAACCCATGTTCCTCTTCCAGAGGACTCCAGTTGGATTTCCAGCACCCTCATGAGGTGTCTCAAAAGCACTTGTAACTTAAAACTCCAGGGGATCCAGTACCCTTTCCTGTTCTTTGCAGGTATCCACACACCATACCATACATGTGGCAAACAGATTTACATGCATACACGTAAAAAAAGAAAAAAAAAATTCAAAGTTCATCCTTAAACTGGAGAGATGGTTCCGTGGCTAGTGTGTACTGTTCTTGCAGAGGACTCCCTAGTCCCTGTGGGAGTTGGGGGTTGTTTATGACCTATAACTCCAGCGCCTGGGACAGGGGATCTTTTGACATCTTCCTCTGGCTTCAGCAGGCACGTGTACAATCTACATGAAGACACGTACATACATACATACATAATTAAATATAAAACAAATCTTTTAAAAAGAGGGCTGGAGAGACGGCTTAGCAATTAGCAGCACTTTGCTTTTCTAGAGGATCTGGGTTTGGTTTCTAGCATCCACAGAGGCAGTTAATGATTGCCTGTAGCAAGCCACTCATTCATACACAGAAAATTAAGACAGTAACAAACCCTTCAAGGCTTTTAGGTTTTGTAGACAACTTGGACAGTGCTAATAGGAAGCGTATAAAACGTTTTTGCAACAGAGCGAAATCATTGTTCTATACCATTATTCTTCATTGCAAAATTTGGGCTGACCTGTATCATAGGCCTTTAATCCCAGCTCTACAGAGTGAGTTCCAGGACAGCTAGGGCTATATAGAGAAACCTTGTCCTGAAAATTAAAAAAAAAAAAAAAAAGTTTTGAAGTTCAAATTAGTGACACAGAGCAAGCTAACCTCTTGGCCCATAGTTTCCTTATCTGTGAAATGGAGATACTTATAGTATCTGTTTTGTGTTGTAGAGAGAATTAAACGGGATAAAAGGTTTACACTGCATAGATATATACCCAGGCTTGGCGCACAGGAGCTGCTTAGGAGGCTGAGGCCAGAGGATGACCTGCTTGGAATACAAAGTAAATCGAAACACAACCTCGTGCAATTCTTCTGTAGCATGTACGAGGCCCTACGTTCAGCCCTCAGTACCTCAAAAGCAAATACAAACTAAAAAAGCTGCACCAGTCCCACAGGAGTCAGGAAAATCCACCATTCCCATCAACAGCGGAGGTAGAGTGCCTGTGACTTGCAACTGCGTTGCCTTCTGTATTCCAGGCTACTATCAGTGAGAGTTCCAACTCTGATATCAGTGTTGGCAGGTGAGTTTTAAGTTGCAAGCCTTCTGCTGCTGGGTGTGGTGGCACATGCCTGTAATCAGGGCACTTGGGATACTGAGGCAGAAGGATTGCCGGTTGTTTAAAGCCAGCCACTTGAGTAAGCATGCACTCTGACCCTCCAGCCCCCTCCCAAAGGCCTTCTCACCTTGCAGTTTTCAAGAAGATTAAATAAGGCAATGAGGGTAAAATAAAGCATATAGATTTTTTAACTTTTTGTTGTTGTTTTGATTTTTCGAACCAGAGTTTCTCTGTTAACAGCCATGGCTGTCCTGGAACTTGATTTATAGACCAGGCTGGCCTCAAACTCAGAACCTACCTGTCTCTGCCTCCCCAGTGCTGGGATTAAAGGCATGCGCCACCACTTCTTCTTTTTTTTTTTTTTTTTTTGTAGAAGCTTTTTAGTTTATTTGTCCTCTCAGAAATCTGCACATCACAGCAAAACATCAAGTCACCACAGATCTACTCCTTTGGCTTTTTGCCAGCACCAACATTGGCCTTCGCCGTGCCCCTGACCTTCTTCATTCTGTTCTTGCGTTCCTTTCGCTGTTTTCGGGAGGTCTTTTTCTTCTTATAAAGGCCATGTCTTGCGAGTCTGTGTTTAGGCTCATTCTTCTTAGCATAGTCTAAAGAATCATGGATCATGCCAAAGCCAGTGGTCTTGCCACCACCGAAGTGGGTTCTGAATCCAAATACAAAGATGACATCTGGTGTGGTTTTGTACATTTTGGCCAGCTTTTCCCGAATTTCTGTCTTTGGTACTGTTGCCTTCCCAGGATGAAGGACATCAATGACCATCTGTTTCCTCTGAAGCAGACGGTTGGTCATGAACTTCCTGGTCCGGATGGTTACTGTGTCATTCATGATGGCTACCGCGCCACCACTTCTGACTGTGCGCATATTCTATATAACTATAGAATATTTTTAAAAATATATAATATTTTTAAATCCCTGTGATTTGCACCCGTTTCATTGGCTTGTACTTCTCGGTACTGACTGTCACGGTGCCTCGGCACTTGGACGTCCTTAGGAGTCTGAAGCTCTGTTGAGTGAGTAAGCAGAGAACAGTAGCAAGTGAGAGGAACGCAGCCACTGTCTGCTCTCCACCTTCATGTCAGATCCAAGGAGAGAGGCTGACAACTGGAGTTGGTCTCCTGGACCACGTGGAGGTAGAGCACTAACTCCTGGCTGACACAGGCATGGTGTGGCATGTATGCGCGCACACACACTAGATAAGTGAAAAGTGTGTAGTGTTGAAGAACTCATGTAACACTTGGGTTTTATAGACATTATAGAACCCTGGCCATCACTGAATTACTAGGAAGTGGTAGCTATCAGCAAGGTTAATAGCCTTCAGTTTGCTATGAGATGTATTGACTTAGCAGCCTCTTTGCTGATTTGTCAAGTGTTTGTTTTTATTTTAAGGACTGTCATGGAAGAAACCTTTAAAACTAATTTAACCTTTATCTAAAGTTTAGAGTAAACATTAAAACTTTGGGTGCTTTTTTTTTTTTTTTTCTTTTAGGTAGGTACTGGACCTAGGAACTGTGCTAAGCAGCACTCTAACACTGAGTTATATTGGCAGTTCTCTTTCTACTTTAAAAAAAGATTTATTTTTATTTTATGTGTGGGAGTGTGTCTGCATGCATGTGTGCAGCACACACACGTTTCTGGTGCTTATGGAAGCCAGCAGACGTCAGAGACCCTATGAGTGACCTCCCAGGTGCTGGAATCAGGGTCAGGTCCTCTACAGTTGCAACCTGTCCTCATCACTGTTGGACTGTCTCTCCAGTCCACTCTGTTTTGAGACAGAGTCTCACTGAGGGGCCTAGACGGGGCTTAAATTTGCCGTCTTCCTGCTTCATTAGGAACCTAGATTGAGAAAATGCTTCTGTAAGATCTGACGGTAAGGCATTTTCTTAATTAGTGATTGATCAGAGAGGGCCCCTTATTTCCCTGCCTTGGGCTGGTGGTCTTGAGTAGTATAAGAAAGCAGGTTGAACAAGCCAGTAAATAGCACCCTCCATGGCCTCCGTACCAGCTCCCGTCTCTGGGTTCCAGCCCTGCTTGAGTTCCTGCCCTCACTGCTTTTGACAGTATGGAACTGCGAGTGAGGTAAACCTTTTCCCCTCCAAGTTGCTTTGGTTATGATGTTTGAGCACAGGAGTAGTAACCTTAAGATGCCTGAGCTTGCTGTGTAGACCAGGCTGGCCTTGAACTCTCAGAAATCTGCTTGCTTCCGCCTCATAAGTGGTGGGATTAAAGTTCTACACCATTATGCTATGTGGTGATGTGAAGATGAAGGGAGTTGGTTCTCTCCTACCAGGTAGATCCTAAGCATCAGACTCAGGTCCCCAGGTGTGGTGACAGGCTTCTTTACCCTCCGAGCCATCCTGCTGGCTCCCAAAGACAAATTCCAAGGCATATAATCCACGTAGTGAAACTCTGAGTTATGAAGGTTTGTATATATGAAAAGTTATGAATAATTATATTTTATATGTATGTATGTTGTCTTAGGGTTTCCATTGCTGTGGACACCATGATCAAGGTCAAGGGACCGCATTTAATTGAGGCTGGCTTACAGTTTCTGAGGTTCAGTTCATTATCATCATGGCAGGAAGCATGGCAGCATGCAGGAAGACTTGGTGCTGGAGAAGGAGCTGAGAGTTCTGTTCTACATCTTGATCTGAGGGAAGCCTGGAAGAGACTGTCTTCCAGACAGCTAGGAGGAGGGTCTCAATGCCTACGACACACTTCCTCCAACAATGCCACACCTCCTAATAGTGCCACTCTCTGAGCCAAGCACATTCAAACCACTACATATGTTTATATAGTTTTGCATAATATTTTGGTAGTGTTTGCTGGTCTCATACATACACATAGAGCAGATTGGCCTTGGCCATTAAATGACCCTCCTTCCCCTGCCTACTGAGTGCTGAAATTATAGGTACCTTACCCAGCCTGGATGAATTTCATCATCATTCATGTATAATCTTCTTTATTCACTTATTGTATCTGTATGTGTGTGCACACATGCCATGTCACATATGTTAAGGTCAGAGGAGAGCCTATAGGAGTTAATTCTCCCTGTCTAACTCGTGGTCCTGGAAATTTCCGGCTTGGCTTGGAGATAAGAGCTCTTACCTTCTGAGCCATCTTGCTGGCCCCAGCAAACGTGTGTGTGCTGGGCAGGGGTGCTCCCCACTGTAGTAATGAGGGTAACCTTGTTTCCCTCTCTCTGCCTCTTCCCTTTCTCCTTGCCTTCCTCACTCTTCCTTCTCTTTTGAGACAGAGCCTCTTGTAGCCCAGGCTGGCCTCAAATTTGCTGAGTCCTCAAACTGGCCTCACACAAACGCTGAGGAGAGCCTTGAATTTGTCCTCCTGCTGGATCTTGGGATTACAGGCATGCACTGGGGTTACGATTGTATGGTGCTATGTCTGGTTTCTATGTGCTGAGGGCCAGGTTCAGTTCATCATGTGTGTATAGCAGGCACTTTACTCACTGAGCCATCTCCCCGGACCTCAACCTTTTTTTTTTTTTTTTTTTTTTTAGTTAAAGCCTACGGCACCTGGTGTTCCCAGGCGCTCTCCCATCCAAGTACTAACCATGCCCCACCCTGCTTAGCTTCCGAGATCAGATGAGATCAGGTGCATTCAGGGTGGTATGGCCGTAGACTTAAGTCTTATTCTATAGCCCTGGCTCTCCTGAGTCTTACTCTGTGGACCAGGCTTGGTTTGAATTCACAGAGATCTGCCTACCTCTGACTCCCAACTGCTGGGAGTAAAGGTAGGTGTCACTGTGCCAAGCTCCATTTGTTTATCTTGAAAAAAATACTTTGGAAAAACAGTTGTTTGGCATTCTATGTGGTATATTTCTCTAAAATACTGTATAAGCTGTATAAGTGCATGCACACATTTTGGGGAGGGGAAATAATCGTTCTTTCCTGTATCTCAGAGTTAACGACTGTGCTTTCCCTAGGTGAGCTCTGGCTGTCTGAGACCTAACCACTCACATAACTTGTTCCTTGTAGGAGGACGCGCAGGATGTGGACGCTTACACCCTGGCCAAGGCCTACTTTGATGTGAAAGAGTATGACCGGGCGGCACATTTCCTTCACGGCTGCAATAGCAAGAAAGCCTATTTCCTGTACATGTATTCCAGATACCTGGTGAGGTCCACTTAAGATGTTGTCTGCTTTCGGTGAAGCATCTATATTTAGGAAAGTTTTTAATTAAAAAGAAATTTTATATATATATATATATATATATATATATATATATATGGATGTTTTACCTGCATATGTGTGTGTGTGTGTGTGCACCATAGGTAGGCCTAGTACCAGCAGAGGTCTGAAGAGGGCATTGGATTCCTCAAAACTCCAAAAGGAGTTTTGCCAGGCTGACCCTCAACTTGATATTTAGCCTAAAATGATCTTAAACTCTTCTGGTTCTCACCTGTGTGCCTCCCCTGTGCTGGGCTTGCAGGTGTGTGCTCTGCTGTCAGTCCGTGCAGTTCTGGGCTCACACACAAAGCTTCCTACATGCTAAGCAAGCAGGCTTACCCACTGAGCTACACTCCCACCCCTTTTTTGCTTTAGTCTTTATTAATGCTTTCCGTTTACTTGTTTTTTTTTTTTTTCTATTTATTTGGTGGGAGGTAGGTATGTCAGCACATGAAGGACAGCTGGGGGCGTTGGTCTTTCTGCTGTGTGGACTTCTGGGAATCAGACTCTGGCCATCAGTCTTGGTGGCAAACTCCTTCACCTGCTGAGCCAGCTCACTGTTTCCTTTTACATTTTTATTCATTTGCTTATCATTTTGTTTTTCGAGACAGAGTTTCTCTGGGTAGCTCTGGCTGTCCTGGAACTCACTGTGTGGACCAGGCTGGCCTCACTCACAGAGATCTGTCTGCCTCTGCCTCCCAAGTGCTGGGATTAGTTTGACTCCTTTTTTAAAAAAACAAAACAAAACAAAAACAACATTCTTCATTTGGGGTGTCTGCTGTTTCTTACCCATTTTTTGTTCTGGATTCATAAGCTGACAAGCAGAGTAAGCTGACACAGTTGTAGTAGGCAGGCACTCTTAAAACTGAGCTACAGTGGTCAGCCACAATAGTCATTGCTGATTTTATTTTATTTTTTACCTGAAATAGACTTTTTTTCTCCCCCAAAGTACTTTTACCCAATGTTGCAAAATGATTTGGTTTTCTATTCTTGCAGTCTCTCCACACTTAATCAACATGAGGCATTCTGCTTCCAGTAAGAGCCACCAACTCCTCCCACATTTATTTCTTAGTAACAACAAGAGCTCATTGTATTTCTTTTTTTTTTTTTTTAGACAGGGTTTCTCTGTATATCCCTGGCTGTCCCGGAACTCACTTTGTAGACCAGGCTGGCCTCGAACTCAGAAATCTGCCTGCCTCTGCCTCCCGAGTGCTGGGATTAAAGGCGTGCGCCACCACGCCCGGCTCCGGCTTTCATATTTTTACATATCTGTAGTTCATACTATATTTACTATATTTAAGTGTTTGGTGCTTAATTTATTCCATATTTATTCAGTGGGAACACCTGAATGAATGGTTGTTTATAAGGTGAGGTTGTTTTGCTTAGGCATTAGTTAGCCCTGTAGATAGAACCAGCTGGTGGTTTTCTAATAAACCAGACAACAACAGAAACCATCAACAAAAACCCAAACCCTATTCGTTGATTTCTTTCTTCCCCCCTTACAGTCTGGAGAGAAGAAGAAGGATGACGAAACAGTTGATAGCCTAGGTATGATCCCCCACCCCGCCCCCGCCACCCCCATGCAGGAACATGCATGAACCCTAAGACTGCACAGCCTGTACTGACGGAGAGTGGCTTCCCTCAGCCACCGCTGTCATCCAGCTCCACCCGAGGGCTGCTGTGAGAATCAGCCTGTGGGTTTGCTTGGCCAGCTTGAATCGTGCTTGCTTTCTGCAACCTAAGGTGGAAAATTGTTCGTCTGAGTTGTAAACATTGATAAGTGGACTACACCAGCCATCATCTAGAGTAACTGGATTGTATGAGTGAGTGGGCTGTCTGTAGTTACTCTAGGCTGCAGGCAGAGTTTTGGTTGATGTGAACAGAAATGTGTGTGTGTGTGTGAGTGTGTGAGAGGATGTGTGTGTGTGTGAGTGTGTGTGTGAGTGTGTGAGAGGATGTGTGTGTGTGTGTGTGAGTGTGTGAGAGGATGTGTGTGTGAGAGGATGTGTGTGTGTGTGTGTGACAGAGGCTGAGGCTGAGCATCCTCTATTCTCCCCTAGGACCCCTAGAGAAAGGACAAGTCAAAAACGAGGCTCTCAGAGAACTGAGAGTGGAGCTCAGCCGGAAGCACCAGGCTCGGGGACTTGATGGCTTCGGCCTTTACCTGTGAGTAGTACCAGGGCTGTGGAGTGTTCTGCTGTATGTTTGTCCTTTTGAGTAGAGGAGACGTCCTCAGGCATTAACCTCCCTCTTTTCCAGGTATGGGGTGGTGCTTCGGAAACTGGACTTAGTGAAAGAGGCCATTGATGTGTTTGTGGAGGCTACTCATGTTTTGCCTTTGCACTGGGGAGCCTGGTTGGAGCTGTGTAACCTGATCACAGACAAAGAGATGGTAAGCTGATGTGAGCTTCATGGGGAACCCTTTGTAATCTGTGATAATCTTGTGGGGACAGAGTGCTATCTACCACTGTAGCAGTTGTTCATAGCTAGCTCTTTGCTGTTGGTATTTTTTGGAACAGCCTGTAAAGGCTGACCTGGAACTCACGAGGTAACTTAGGGTTTATTTAACCTGGTTGTTCTTCTGCCTCCATGAAGCCTGGGAGTGTAGGTGTGTACCATCATGCCTGGCTTTTTGTTTGTTTGAGACAGAGGCTTTCCATGTAGCCCTGGCTATCCTGAAGCTCTATGTAGACCAGGCTGTCTCCCAGACTCTGGGATTAAAGGTGTTGCCACTCTACCTGTCCTGAGATCTTTTTTATTGTCGATGTCTGTGGGGTTTGTTTAGAGTGTTCATTTTGTCCTCCTTCAGTTGTTGATCAAGCACAACCCACTTCCTTTTCTTGCTCTAAAGAGCTAAAGGTGGGCCAGGCGTGGTGGTGAATGCCTTTAATCCCAGCACCTGAGAGGCAGATAGATCTTTGTGGGTTCAAGGCTATTGTGATCAATATTTCGAATTCCAGGCCAGCCAAGGCTATATTTTGAGATCTTCTTTTAAATACAATAAAAACTAAAAGTGGGTTTATTCTTCCCTTTCCCAACAATTGTGCTGCTAAGCCAGTGTCTGAAATGTATCTTTATTTGTATTCACCCCTATGTTATGCTTTCCTGACCTCAAAATATGCAAAAGCAAGATTTTCATCTTGCATATCAAAACCTCTCTTCTCTTGCCTATGAGATTTTTTTCTTTTTTCCAATTTGGTCATTATTCTCACTATTCAAGGATCCCAAGTAGCAGTGGGAGTGAGTGCATTTGGTGTTGCTCATAGTAACTGTTAACTAGATCCTTCAGTGAGCAGAACGCGCTCCCATTGCCATGTATCATAAATCGTCACATCCGTCTCAGCACGTCCAAGTCTGTTGCCGTCTTCTCTCCTGTCTCTTATCCACGAGGAACCAGTGCCATGGTTCCCTTTCTATAGGAGTCTTTCTCTTCGCTGCCTGTCACCTCTATTAGCATCTCAGGTCTGGATTACTTAATTGGAGACACTTCTCTGTAGTTTCTGGTTTACACTCTTTCATTTCTGAGTCATTGTCTACACCATTTCCAAAATTACTTTTTTTTTTTTTTTTTTTGGTTTTTCGAGACAGGGTTTCTCTGTATAGCCCTGGCTGTCCTGGAACTCACTTTGTAGACCAGGCTGGCCTCGAACTCAGAAATCCGCCTGCCTCTGCCTCCCGAGTGCTGGGATTAAAGGGGTGCGCCACCACGTCCCACTCCAAAATTACTTTTTTTTAATATTAAAAAATTTTGGTTTTATTTTATGAATATGAATGTTTGCCTGCATGAATGTATGTGCACCATATGTGCGCCTGGTATCCAAGGAGGTCAGAAAAAGACGTCAGGATCCCTAAAGTACAGGCAGTTGTGAGCCACCATGTGGGTGCTGGGGACTGAATCCAGGTCTGCTCAAGGGCCTTTTTTTTTTTTTTTTTTCCTTTTCTCTGAGATAAATTTTCTTTATGTAGCCCAGGCTGTCCTGGAACTGTCTGTGTAGGCCATGCCTCAGTATCTCCCAGAGGTTCTCCTGCCTATACCTCCCAAGTGCCAGGGTTCGAGACGTGCTCCACCATGCCTACTCCCTCCCTTCCTCCCTCTCTCCTCTCCATCCTTCCCCTCCCTCCTCTCCCCCCATCCCCTTCTTTTTTTTCTCTGCTTCTATGTGTAGCTCTAGCTGTCCTGCAATTTGCTATGTAAACTCAAACTCACAGGGATCCTCCTGCCTCTACCTCCCATGCACTAGAGTTAAAGAATGTGTGTACCACCATACATAGCTCCTTTTCTTTTTCTAAGATGGCCTCTCTATGTAGACCAGGCTGGTATCAAATTCATGGCAATCCTCCTGACTCAGCCTCCTGAGTGCTGATTTAAGAAAGAGCCAAGCTTGTTTCCTTGTGCTCACAGTCTTACTGTTACTCTTGCCTAGATGGCTTTATTTTTTTCTCTTCCCTCTTCCTATTTAGATTCTAATTATTCTCAAGTGTTTTTTTGTTTGTTGTTTTGTGTTTTGCTTTGTTTTTTAAGTCTATCCCAGTGAGCCATTCTCTCCGATTATGCTTGAGTCAAACTTAGTGGGATTATCCTGTATTTATTTACAGGTGTTCTAATAAAATTTTAGTGATGAATCCTTTTAGAAAGCAGTGATTTTTCTTTGGTGTTCTTTTGGGGAGAAAGACCAGATTATAGTAAGTGTGTACCTCTCTTCTGGTGCCAGCTGAAGTTCCTGTCTTTGCCTGACACCTGGATGAAAGAGTTCTTCTTGGCTCATATATACACAGAACTGCAGCTGATAGAGGAGGCCCTGCAGAAGTATCAGCATCTCATTGATGTGGGCTTTTCCAAGAGCTCGTACATTGTTTCCCAAATTGCAGTTGCCTATCACAATATCAGAGGTGAGTGACTAAGAACCCTGGGTGCCGGCAGAGGCAGAGGCGCAGTCAGGTGGGTTTTAGACTCTGCTTTCTTTCTGCAGATATCGACAAAGCCCTTTCTATTTTCAATGAGCTGAGGAAACAAGATCCTTACAGGATTGAAAATATGGACACATTCTCCAACCTTCTCTATGTCAGGGTAATTTGTTTCTCTTGATGAAACTCCTGCATTAGATAATCGTGTTTGCACTAGCTAAGCAAGAAACAACTTCAGGGTGCTTTTTCAGGCTCATGTGGTCTTCCTCTTTTCTCCCAGAGCATGAAGTCTGAATTGAGTTACCTGGCGCATAACCTCTGTGAAATTGATAAATACCGAGTAGAAACATGCTGTGTAATTGGTGAGCGTTAACTACTTTTATTTTTTTAAGTTCTCTCTGTCTCTGTCTTTTATTTTATTCAATTTTCTGACAATGTGTCTTAGACAGGGTTTCTATTCCTGCACAAGCATCATGACCAAGAAACAAGTTAGGGAGGAAAGGGTTTATTCGCCTTACACTTCCATACTGCTGTTCATCACCAAGGAAGTCAGGACTGGAACTCAAGCAGGTCAGGAAGCAGGAGCTGATGCAGAGGCCATGGAGGGATGTTCTTTACTGGCTTGCTTCCTCTGGCTTGCTCAGCCTGCTCTCTTATAGAACCAAGACTACCAGCCCAGAGATGGTCCCACCCACAAGGGGCCTTTCCCCCTTGATCACTAATTGAGAAAATGCCTTACAGTTGGATCTCATGGAGGCATTTCCTCAATTGAAGCTCCTTTCTCTGTGATAGCTCCAGCTGTGTCAAGTTGACACAAAACTAGCCAGTACAGTGTCATTATATATAGTTCTGGAACTTGCTGTGTAGCCAGGCTGGCCTTGAACTCACGGAGATAGCATGCCTTTGCTTCCTAGATGTTGGGATTAAAGGCAAGACAAAACCACCAGACTTGGCTCTACCTTGGTTTGTTTGTTTGTTTGTTTGTTTTGTTTTGTTTTGATTCTGAGACAGTAACGGATTACTGAACATAAGCACAAGCATTTGTATAGACTGGCCTAAAACCCATCTTACTAGCCCTGCTGTTTTTTTTTTTTTTTTTGGTTTTTCGAGACAGGGTTTCTCTGTGTAGCCCAGCTGTCCTGGAAGTCACTCTGTAGACCAGGCTGGCCTCGAACTCAGAGATCCGCCTGCCTCTGCCTCCCAAGTGCTGGGATTAAAGGCGTGCGCCACCACGCCCGGCCTAGCCCTGCTTTTATAATTACTTTTATGATATTTTTTTGTGTGTGGTTATGCATGTATGTACCAAAGTGCACTGTGCAGGTCTGAGGACAACTTGAAGAGGTTCTCTTTCTCCCATGAGGGTTCCAGGGATCAAATTCAGGGTGTCCAGCCTGGCAGCTAGTGCCTTTAACTTGTGAGCCTTCTTAGAGATTTTTTCTTTTTTTCTTTCTAATTTTAAATTTTATTTACATGTAAAGCTGCTTTATTTCCTTGAGATGCCTGGTGTCCGTGGAGGCCAGAGGAGGGAGGAGTTGGCACCTTGGAACTGGTGGTTGTGAGCAGCCACGTGGGTGCTGGGAATTGAACCCAGGTCCTTTGAAACAGTAGCCTCTGCTCTGATCTGATGAGCTATTACTCCAGACCCATGCGAGAGGTTCTTTGAGTGAGTGAGTCTCACCCTATCCTAAGTGATGTAAACTCCTTAGCTCACTCTGCTGCTTCTCCTCAGATCCCAAGGGTTGGGATTATTGATAGGAGCTTCTATGTCTGGCTTGCTTTTGAAATTTTGATTCAAAAAATGTTTGTTTGTGCTCAGCCTATGAGTTCTGGTATCTGTCCTCAGAGGCCAAAGGCGTCAGATCCCCCTAGAGTTGGATTTAACAACAGTTATGAGCCTCATGACATAGGGGCTAGGTACTAAGGATCAAGGGTCTCCTGCAAAATCAGTTTACACCCCTTGCTGCTGAGGCACCTCTCTCGCTCTGTTTGGCTTGCTGTTTTGTTTTCTTTTGAGACAGTTGTCTCAGCTTCTGGTAGCTTCAGCCCGGAATGTAACCTGTGGAGGATGATCTTGAACTACTGATTCTCCTATCACTTTCTAAATGCCAGGATTACTATCATGTGCTACCCCACCCACCTTGTCTTTCTCTTGCTTGAGGCAGGATCTTTCTTATATTTCGGATTCACTGGGTAGCTAAGGATGACTTTGAGTTTCTTAGTCTCCCGACTGCCTATGCAGTACTGAGACTGCAGGGGTGCAGGGGAAAGCCTTGTTTTTTAAAGCCAGACTATCTACAGAGCCCTGGCTGTCCTAGAACCGACTGTATAGACCAGGCTGCCTCCTGAGTACAGACATGTGTACATGGCTATAATGGGCATAAAATCCTACTGCTTTCTTCTAGGTAAACATGAAATTGAGTTTGAACTTAAATAATCAGATATAAACAGTTAATAAAGTTGATATCTAAACAAACTGAAGCCATTTTAAAAACATATGAAGAGTTTTTGTTGTTACTGGATTACCAAAACGGACTCCTTTATATAACTACTTCAGATTTTCATTATTGTACTTAATAGTATCTTACATTTTCTGCAAGTTGACATAGTACATACTGTGCTGCCTGTTTTGGCTGGCTTATTAGTGTACATATAATTTATACATAAAGGAAAAGTTACTTTGTTTTTTGAGGTAAGGTCTCACCCTATAACCTGTGTTGGGACTGGGACTTTGGTTCAATGGCAAAGTGCTTGCCTAGGCACTGGATTCTCTCATTGGCATAGATAAATGACAAAGTAAATACAATTTTTTAAAAAAGAAAACCCCTTCAATTTTCAGTAATAGTCTAGTTCCTTTTTTGAGTTTTGTTTTGTTTTTTTTTTGTTTTTTTTTTTTTTTTTTGGTTTTTCGAGACAGGGTTTCTCTGTGTAGCCCTGGCTGTCCTGGAACTCACTTTGTAGACCAGGCTGGCCTCAAACTCAGAAATCCGCCTGCCTCTGCCTCCCGAGTGCTGGGATTAAAGGCGTGCGCCACCACGCCCGGCTTGTTTTGTTTTTTGAGGACAGAGTTTCTCTGTGTATCCCTGATTGCCCTGAAACTTATTCTGTAGACCACATTGTCCTTGAACTCAGAGATCTGCCTGCCTCTGCTTCTGGAGTGCTGGGACTAAAGGAGTGGGCCATCATGTCTGGCTGAGAAAAGCTTTGATGGAACAGTTAGCAAACCACAGGACTTACCTGTTTTAGGTTCATGGTTGAACAGATTTTTGTAGATTTACAATTTTGTTAGTAACATCACAGTTGGAATCTATCAGCAAAGATATTGTTGTCTGATTTCTTGTAGGTAGCAAATTTCTGTCTGTCTGTCTGTCTATCTCTAGCTCTCTTTTCCTCTCTCTTTCCTGGCTGCCTAGACCTGCTGTCTCCTCTAATGCTGGGATTTGAGGCCTTCATTCGCCAGCCACCCAGCCAGCTTCTAAAGGAATGGTTTTTCTTCCTGGATTATGTCCCATTGTTTGGTCTACTGTAGTTTACTTATTCATTTATGACTCAGTAAGACAGGTGGCTTTTAGACTCTTACTGTGCTTTGCGACATCCTAATTGTTCTTTTCTTTACACAAACAGTAGTATAGAACTGCTCTACCTCCTTAGTTCTTTTGAGAAATTCCTTTGAAGTCTAGATTTAAAATAATATAGTTTAGAACCATTAATGTAAACAAAAGTCAAGTTGGGTGTGGTGGTGCATGCCTTGAATTCCAACTCTTGGGAGGCAGAGGCAGGCTGATCTCTGTGAGTTGGAGGCCAGCCTTGTCTACAAAATGAGTTCCAGGATATCCATGGCTACACAGAAACACTGTTTTAAAAAACCAAAAAGTAAAATAAAATCAACAAATAAAAATTACCAATCTAGGGCTGGTGAGATGGCTCAGTGGGTAAGAGCACCCGACTGCTCTTCCGAAGGTCCAAAGTTCAAATCCCAGCAACCACATGGTGGCTCACAACCATCCGTAACGAGATCTGGCGCCCTCTTCTGGAGTGTCTGAAGACAGCTACAGTATACTTACATATAATAAATAAATAAATCTTTAAAAAAAAAATTACCAATCTAAAGATGGCTTAGAAAATTCTTATATTACAAAAATGTATATAAATGCTATATCTAGCCAGATGATGGTGGCACATGCCTTTAATCTCAGCACTTGGGAGGCAGAGGCAGGTGGATCTCTATAAGGACAGTCAAGGCTATACAGTGAAAGTCTGTCTCAAAAAATGAAACAAAACAAAAAACCAAGAAACTGTTATCTTCATAAAATAAAGAAATGAGGGGAACAGTTTTTAATTTTTTATGTTTATTTTTATTTATTTTAAAAGATTTATTTATTTTATGTTTATTAGGTTTTGGCTATATAAATATATGTAAATATATGTGCTGGTACAAGAGGAGGTCAGTAAAGTATGCCAGATTTCATAGCACTGGATAGAGGGGTTGCCAGCTGCCCTGCTGGTGCTGGGAACTGAATCTGGATCCTTTGGAAGAACAGTCAATATTCTTAAACCACTGAGCCATTCTCCAGCCCTTTTAATTGTGTGTGTGTGTGTGTTTTACTAGGGATCATTTTGTTTTATTTTGTTTTTTAATTAGGCAATTATTACAGCTTACGCTCCCAGCATGAGAAAGCAGCTTTGTATTTTCAGAGAGCCCTAAAGTTGAATCCTCGGTACCTTGGGGCCTGGACACTGATGGGGCATGAGTACATGGAGATGAAGAACACGTCTGCAGCTATTCAGGCTTACCGGTGAGCATGGGGGGCGGGGGGCAGGGGTGAGCAGATCCCATTCCTGCAGTGGTGGGAGCTGCTTGTTGGTCTCTGTGCTGCTAACTTTAATTCTTTTGCCATGTTTTGTCTGTTTTTTAGACATGCCATTGAGGTCAACAAGAGAGACTACAGAGCTTGGTATGGCCTTGGACAGACCTATGAAATCCTTAAAATGCCATTTTATTGCCTTTATTATTATAGACGGGCCCACCAGCTTCGGTAAGTTGGTTATTGGACAATGTGGGAAGGGTTGATAGGACACTGTCTCTTTCTCTCTCCCTAAAGGGAATGGCTTAGTCATTTTTACTTAGTGTCTTCTACTAATGAGTTTATAGGATAATGATAAGCATAAAGTAAAGTAATTAAGTGTGTTGTTTTGTTGAGGGACAGTCCTTGCATAGATTTGGAATAGCATGGACACAGTAGAGACTAATCTTTGGGTTGAAGACTTGAGGTATTAGTAAAGTCTTTGGTCTGACAATGTTACTCTTTTTCATAGTCCCAATGATTCTCGCATGCTGGTTGCCTTAGGAGAATGTTATGAGAAGCTCAATCAACTAGTGGAAGCCAAAAAGGTACCTCAAATTGTAGCCTAGAGAATTTGAGCAGAAATCTGCTGTTTAAAAGGAGCTTGGGTTGTATGTACTGTGGTTTTGTTTATTGTTGTTTGTTTTTCTGTATTCTGATCTATGTGTAGCAAAAAGAATATCTTGTAGCTATATAATATAAAATGAAATGTAGGTTGAGATTATCAGTATGGATGTCTTCATGTAGCCTGGAACTATCACCATTAGGAGATACTCCTCAGTCTGCAAGCCTGCATTTCTAGAAGGCTCACATGGCCTCCACACTAATGTGATGAATTGTTTCACATGCGCAGTGGTCTGAGGCGTCTCTTCACTCTGTTCACAGTGTTATTGGAGAGCATATGCCGTGGGAGACGTGGAGAAAATGGCTCTGGTAAAGCTGGCCAAGTGAGTGGATGTTTGGGGTGCTTAGGCCTGTTCTCCTGGGGCGGTGGTTGGTTGTAAATGAGTCAGCGGGGTGCAGAAATGCTGGCTCAGCAATTGAGCACCATTTTCTTTTCTTTTTTTCTCCCTCAAGTTGTAGGGAGAAACCCAGAATCTTATCCAGGCTAGACACAGAGTTATATTCTAGCCCTAGACTCTTGACTGTAGAGAGTGCCACTTCACCTTGCATTGGAAATAGATTTCCTATGAGGCAAGAGATGAAAAATGAATTGAAAAAGACAGGACTGGACTAGCAGTGTGGTTCAGTGGTTGAGGACTTGCCTGTGTGCATGGGAGGACTGCATGGGAGCACTGCTTAGAACTCAGAAGTAGTCAGTCATTTGGTATAGTTCTTTTTTCGTTTGTTTGGTTTTTTGTTTTTTGTTTTTGTTTTTGTTTTTTCGAGACAGGGTTTCTCTGTGTGGCCTGGCTGTCCTGGAACTCACTTTGTAGACCAGGCTGGCCTCGAACTCAGAAATCCACCTGCCTCTGCCTCCCAAGTGCTGGGATTAAAGGTGTGCGCCACCACGCCCGGCTATTGGTATAGTTCTTAGTCTCACTGGTATTAACAGGAAAATTTTGAAAGCATTTATTATCTAATTGTCCAGTTTAGTTAACTACTCTTTTTGTAAATATTTTTGTTGTTTTTTTGTTGTTGTTTGTTTATTTGTTTTTGTTTTTCGAGACAGGGTTTCTCTGTATAGCCTTGGCTGTCCTGGAACTCACTTTGTAGACCAGGCTGGCCTCAAACTCAGAAATCCACCTGCCTCTGCCTCCCAAGTGCTGGGATTAAAGGCGTGTGCCACCACGCCTGGCTAACATTTTTTAAAATTTTGTATGTGTGTGCATGTGTGTCTGGAGGTCACAGGACAACTTGTGGCGAGTTAGTTCACTCCTGCCACTATGTGGGTCCTGGGAACTGAACAGAGTTAATAATAGGCTTGTCTTCAAGTGCCTTTATCTGCTGCTAAGGGCTGCCTTACCAGCCCTTTAACAACTATTGGTGGTGGTGGTGGTGGTGGTGGTGGCTTTTTGGGTTTGTTTGTTTTGTCTTGAGACAAGGTCTTACTTACTCTGTAGCCCTGGTTAAGACACCTGTCCCTTTTTTATTTTTTATTTTTTGGTTTTAAGGTGTTTATTGTAGGAAGGCAGAGAGAGGGAGAAGAGTAGAAAGTAGAAGCCGGCCATGGCCACGTGGAGAGAGGGGAGAGATAAGAAAGAGAACAAGACCCTAAGAGAGCTGTCACTTTTTTAAAAAATTGATTATTTGGGAATCTCACATCATGCAACCCAATCGCACTCACCTCTCAGTCCTCCCATGTCTGTCCTCCCTCCCCATGACACCCCCCACCAAAAAAAATTTTTTTTTCTGTTGTCCATATACTCATTGGAGCCTCATCAACTTGCAATGGCCAGTCTCTCTGGCCAATGTAAGCCAAGGTAAGTTCTTCAAGAAAGGGTTTCTTTCTGTAGCCCTGGCTGTCCTGGAACTCGCTCTGTAGACCAGGCTGGCCTTAAACTCAGCCTGCCTCTGTGTTATTGAATTTAGCTCCTATACTTGGTG
This sequence comes from Mus caroli, assembly GCF_978045245.1. Lineage (NCBI taxonomy): Eukaryota > Metazoa > Chordata > Mammalia > Rodentia > Muridae > Mus > Mus caroli. Next base: position 32,065,694 of record NW_028227274.1, on the reverse strand, counting down.
GGCACTGACAGTCCTTTGGGTCTCAATGTGGTATCTGTGTTAAATTTTACTTGTTTACCTGTCATTTCTGATTTTAATTACATCTTTACTTTTTAGTTTCTGACTTGCTATGTGGCCTGACTTATTTAAAGCTCAATTTCTTTTGTAGGCTTCATGAACAGTTGACTGAGTCAGAGCAGGCTGCCCAGTGTTACATCAAATACATCCAAGATATCTATTCCTGTGGGGTATGTGTCAGAGCACAAGAGCCTTGTCACAGATGGGCTCCTGTCACCTCGGTCACGCCTGCTTTCCTTATCTAGGAGACCGTGGAGCACTTGGAGGAGAGCACAGCCTTCCGATACCTGGCCCAGTACTATTTTAAGTGCAAGCTGTGGGATGAAGCTTCAACTTGTGCCCAAAAGTGTTGTGCATTTAATGATGTGAGTATTAGATTTTAAAGGGTTTGGGTTTTAGGCCGAAATAGATGGTCTTTACCATGGTGTGTAGAGCTTGCTTTGACCTGTGGAAGTCATCTGTGAAATAGTACCTTTTTTTTTTTTTTTTTGGTTTTTCGAGACAGGGTTTCTCTGTGTAGCCCTGAAATAGTACCTTTTAAAAAGGGGGCAGAACTCCTTTTATTTGTAAGGAATGATCTGAACAGTATTTTAATAATCATTTCTTGAGATTAGCACTGAATATATTTTGAAACAGCTGTGACTTTGTTTCAGACCCGGGAAGAAGGTAAGGCCTTGCTCCGCCAGATCCTGCAGCTGAGGAACCAAGGGGAGACGCCCACCTCAGACACGCCGGGTACCTTTTTCCTCCCCGCCTCACTGTCTGCAAACAACACGCCCACACGCAGGGTTTCTCCACTCAACCTGTCTTCAGTCACACCATAGTCGACTACTCTCACGTCAGCACATTGCTAGACCAATAGTAAACCTCACCTGCAGTAAAGAACAGTCACGTCTGTTCTCCCAAGGACCTAAGCTCTTCTCATTTCTATAGACAGAAACGGCTGAGGGGCAGCCTATGGAACCACCGTCAGAGGCAGGCAGAAATATGGTGGGGGAAAGATGGCCTTCTGCAGCCAGCTAGCAATGCTCCCTTCTATTCAGAGTGGCAGGTCTTGGCCTTTCTAGCCACTCCACTCCCCCAAGGAATCCCTTTTACTACACTTAACCAGCAGTGATGCCACGGAAGCAAGGTTTCAGCACTGCTGAGAGGGGTAGACAAGGGCGGAGGGAAGCTCACCAGGCTTGGTGCCTGTCCTCTGCACGCAGGGAGCACAGCTAGGACTTTTTTTTTAAGACAGGGTTTCTGTGTATCCTAGCCTGTGGCCTTTCTGCCTCAGCCGCCCTAATAATGATAGCACTACAGGCGAATGCTGAGTGAGGCCTGACTAGATCGACCTTTATGTTACTGAGTGTACTGTTCGGATAAGAGATTAGGTTTAGAGTGGAGCTATCCATATGATCTTGGAGTTTTCAAAAGCAGCCTCCTAAAATCTTCCAAGTGAGAGTCAGTGAGCATGGACTGTGGCTCACATGAGGGCCAGATGGCCACTGTGGCCATGCTAACTATATATGATGAAGCAACACAAGGAGAGAACTTCATGGACATTTTTGAAAGGAACTTTTTTACTTCAGATATTAAAGTCTATGCTGGTATCTTTTAGTAAATGCTTGATGTAATTTTTTTTTTTTTATCTCCAATTTGGTTTTCAACCTTATCTACAAGGTTGAAGAATTCACTGTGTTTTTCTAGGTTTCAGATCTGCTTGATGTCTGCTACAATGAGCTTGTGCAGTAGATCATTCCGTGGTTAGAAGCTAGCCTTCCTTCTCTTGTACTCAGAACATTTTACTCCCCTTTTAATGGAAGGAACACTAACTGGGTACCGTGTAGTGGTTCATGTCTTTAATCCCAGCATTTGGAGACAGGCAGGTGGATGTTTTGACATAGCAACTTCCTGGCCAGACAAAGCTATCCAAGCCTCTTGGGTATCAATTAAAATTGTACTCATTTCCATTAGGCTGGTTCCCTCTGCTGTTCCTGTCCAAGGGTCTAACAGGCCAGATGGTATTTATATCAATTTTCTGTCCCCCTTTTTATATTTTTCTAAATTTGGAATCCAAATAAAAGCATAAACAATGTCTTTATTCCATATAATATTTGTGCATAAAAAAACAAGATTATATAGGTGATTATAATACAATAATTCTGAATACAGTTCTGGGTATGTGCTGAAGCTTAAAAGAGACTTATCAGCTGAGCAGCTGGCCAACCTCAGGGCAACAACCATGCATCTTCATCCCCACAACTTTAGTATTTTTTGCTAAAGGGAGATTTGAGTAAAGGAGAGTGCCGTGAGCGCAAGATCCGTGCATAAGGGCTGCTGTCTGTTGAGCTTTGGCAGGTAGGTGTTCGGGGAAGTAAGTTTCGCAGGAATGGTTTCTTTCCTGGGGGTTGATGATTTGGTTGCTGGTTTTCCTGGTTTGCTCCCAGCCGCTTTTTGGCAGAAGCTTGGCCTTGGAGCTTTTGCACAGTGTGATACTGCTCAGCAATGCAGGCTGCCTTTTTCTGAAGGTCCAGTTTCACTAGCACCATGTTATTCTGCAGCTCAGCCAGGGTCTGGTTCTAAGAACATTAAAAGTTAAAACATAATTATTGGGTATGCTATATTTAGTTTAAAACATACATTTATCATTTAAGAGATCAGGTACCATTAGCAATGAGAAATGCCATAGCTTAGTGGTAGAGTGCCTGCTTAGCATACAAAAAGCCCGGACGTTAGCTTTATTTTTTCACTGGTTCTTCTCTTTCCCTCTCACGTATACACCGGCTAGGCTGCCCTCACCTGTTTGATTAAGATGTCATCGCAGTTGGTTAATGCTTGACGAAGTTTTCCTGCTCCGGTGCTGTGGCAACAGGCTCTTTCTGCTGACTGCAGAGACTGTCCTAGTTTCTGGAGCTCTGTCCGTAGCAGCCTTATATTCTGAAAGGGTAGGAATCAGATTGTGGCCAAAATCAATCAGCAGCCATTTGAAGACAAACTTAGGGAAGCTGGAGGCTGGTGAGCTGGCTTAGCACCCAACCTCGACAATCTGAGTTACATCTAGGACCCACATGGTGGGAAGAGAGAACTGTTCTGTCTTCCACATCACTACATACAAATAAAAAGCAAAAACAAGCTGGCTTTCATTCCTCAGACCCTTGCAAAAAAGAAAAATACCTTACTCTCATTTAAACCCCTGATACAGGCCTTTGAAATGCATTAAGGTTAAATACCTTCTGGCCCTCCTCTAACTTCTTATCCACATCAATGGTGAAAGGCTTGGCTGTGGGTGGCGGTTTCAACATTTGCTGATACTTGTGCAGCTCTGAGGGGAGAAACACAGGATATATAGATAACACTTACACTTAATGCATGGGTTTTTCAGCTTTGGGCTTTAACAGCAGCAGAGTGAGATCTGGGTAGATATGGCCCAGAGGTGGAGTCAGGACTGATTGAATGCCAGCTTTCCCTTGCCCACTCTCACTGCCTGGCTTCTTGCCTTCCTCACCTGCAGTGGTAGAGCTTAACTCTGTTTTGCATTGCTCTAGTTCAGCTTTAACTTCCTGGAACTGCTGAGTGGAGGCAGATGCTGCCAGCCTCTGTGACCGCCGGAGGAGGGACAGTTCACACCCCCTTGACTGTTGTGCCGCTGGCTGCTGTTTGGCTTCCTGCAACAGAGTTTCTAGCTCTTCAATTTTTTCATCCCGCTCCTAAGAGGGAAGGAGAGAGCACAGTTTTGTCCAGGGTCAGACAAACGCCAGAGGAGCAGACTAAAAGAACCTAAGCGTCCTGTCCGTACCATTCATGCTGACATTAGCCTGCAGCACACTTCATGCTGAGCTCACCCCTCAACTTAAACTCAATAGCTTCACGATACTATGGGAACCGAATAAAAATTAATTATAGTATATACTACTGTTCTTTCTAGAGTTTATAAAACTTAGTTTGAGGCTGGCCAGAGCGACAATAGTGAGACCCTATCTCAGAAATCCATAAGATGCTGGCAGTAGCAGTGGCGGTAGGTAGTGTGTGCCTTTAGTCCCAAGGAGGCAGAGGCAGGTGGATCTGAGTTTACGGCCAGCCTGGTCTATAGCATGAGTTCCAGGACAGCCAGACTTTGTTTTGTTTGGCTTGGTTTTTCAAGACAGAGTAAAAGTAGACATTTGTTTGCTCTGACCCAAAGGATGGAAGCCGACTGGCTGTTGAGACTGGCCGGGATAAACTCACCTGGATCTGCTCTTGGTAGAAAGTTGTCAGTGATTCCTTCAGGATCTTCAGTTTCTCCTCGTACAGTTCCTCCATCAGTTCCTTTTGGTTGTCCAAACGCTCACTGTCAGGAAGTGGTAGTGAGGATCCTGAGTGAAGCTGGAGAACAGCCTACACCCCACTGCTGTCCCTGTCACAGGGGCTGGGCTAGCAGTACCTGCACCACTGCTCCCGCTGTTGCATCTGTTCCACCATTTCGTTGCAAATTTCCTCTCGGAGCTGTATCTCCAACTGCAGCTTTTCTTGTCGTTCTTTTAAAAGTAGCGCTTTCATGGCTTCCACCACCTGGAGTAGCTCCTAGAAGACCACACCTATGAGCCAGCCCTCCTGCACTTTTTAAAAAGCCCCATATCCACCAGGACACCTTGTGGCACATGTCCAGCCACCAAGCTGCCACAACGGAGCTGCCTTGTGTCCTCACCTCTTTGCCATACACGGAGACATCAGCTTCGTCTTCAGGACTGTCCTCAAGGTCTGAGTCGACCTTGTCCTCTTTCTCTAAGCCAGGGCCAACCTGAGGACTGTGCTTCTTGATGAATGAATGCAGGGATGGGATTCCCAGATGCACAGGTGCGGCGTGCACAAGCTGGAGGGAGAAAAAAAATCTCAATTGACTCCTTAACTAGTTCCTAAGAGCTATTTGTTTTTATTTTTCGAGACAGGGCTGTGTAGCCCTGGCTGTCCTGGAACCCACTCTGTAGACCAGGCTGGCTTCAAACTCAGAAATCCACCTGCCTCTGCCTCCCAAGAGCTGGGATTAAAGGCATGCGCCACCACTGCCCGGCTCCTAAGAGCTATTTTAAGATTGCCAGTCCTGCTGGGTGGTGGTGACCCATGCCTTTAATCCCAAGCATTCCAGATGCAGAGGCAGATGGATCTCAGCCTGGTTTACAGAGTGAGTTCTAGGATAGCCAGGACTACACAGTGAAACCCCAACTCAAAAGACCAAAAAAAAAATTGCATCCAAGGAAAATACAATCATGTGTATAGCTTCTCACCTGGCTGGCTAGGGCTGAGAATTTGGCTGCATGAAGAGTCTCATCATATGTAGATGCACAGGGATTCACATTGACAATCATACAGGAACGACCTCGACCTGTGAAGAAGCCTTGGAACACACGAGTCAACTTGCTGTCACGGAAAGGAATCAGGTTCTGCTTTGACCTTGCATGGAATTAGATAAATAGTATTTTGAGTATAAGTGCAGCCTTTGGCAGGGCGTGTGCATCCAAGCACCACCCTCAGGGCTGACCAGGAACCGAGCAAAGGGCCAGGCCCAGGCCCCCGCAGCCTGCAGCTTACCGGTTCTGCTGATTCTGTCGCAGGGCGGCAATACAGCGGCCCAGGGTGTGCAGAGAAGTGTTAATGTTCCCTGCCTCCTTTAGCCGCTCACCACTTTTTTGATGTTTGCAGCGCTCAGAGCCAGCCAGGTCACAGAGTGACAGTCTGGAGTAAAGCATAGGAGCTGATGTAAGGAACTTGGTTTGTTCTATAATTCCTCTCTCTAGGGAAAGGCCCTTCCAAGCTGTTCATATCAGAAGAAGGGAAAGAGCAAATTGCTTTGAGAAGTTCCCTTCTGCCCCCATAACCACATGGCCAAGATGATCAAATTTCTAAGTGGGAAAACTTACTCACTGATCTTGGGCACTATATCCCCTTCTCCCTGAAGGTGCAAGATTCTGATTGAGAAGATGCTGTGACTGAAAAGGAAAAGGGAAAAATTATAACTTCTATGATCAGGTGGAAGGCTAAAGCTATCTAGATATAGTCAAGAGTCAATTCTCATAGCAGACCTGCGGCTGGATTGCTGGTTCATGTGGGTGCTGGCAAAGCTCTGGTTCTTGCGACCCACTTTCAAAAGTTTCCAGGCTTCCTCAACATCACAAACATGAATCCAATTGAGATCTGGAGCCAAGAGAGTAAGGTGGGAACACTTGGCTCCTCCTCTAATTTCCCCATGTCCCTCCAGGGTTCCTGCCAACCTCCTCTACCTTTGCATACCTTTCACATAAGGATTGCCATTCTGATCCTCACACAGTCGAAGTGTCTGTCTCTTATGCTGATGGCTAGGTGGTTCTAACAGGTCATAAAGCAATTCATTGTAGATCTCAAAGAAGGAGATCCAGACAGAGAAGCGAATGTCTGCTGGAACACTTACTGGGACAGTGTCTGGTTGTGCCCATAATTGACTTGTTTCTGTGAAAAAACCCAATATATACATGTATGTCATTAACCGTGGAAATAACCATTTTACTTTGGTCTACAGAAACTTAGAAAGTTGAAATTCCAGTTGCAGTCTTTGATCTATACCACTTACAGCTGTTGGGAATAGGGAGTGGGTCATATCCCACCGACCCTCCCAACCCTGACTGCCCAGCATAGAGCTCACTCATGGTACACACCATCTAGCTGGCTACTGCTGGTGAACTGACTGGTAGAAGACAGCCCAGCAACGCCACTGTCAAAGCTGTTGCTGGCACCTATCCGACTTTCAGTGTGGACACGTTTCTTCACAGAGGTGGACAGCTCCTCCTAAAGGGGCACAGAGAAAAGATAAGCACTAATCTTTTCTAAAATCTGTATTATTTATCCCAACTTCATGAGCATTTCACCTCTTGGAGGCCTCCAATTAGTAAGGACAGCTTCTTCATTTCCTCCTGTCGAATCTGCTTGCTGTCTAGCCAGATTACTTCATTGGACAACAAGGGCTTCAGATCAGGTGTCGGATGAAGTTGGCCCTGGAGACTATTAAAGATGAGAGCCAGGGACTGGGGCAGGATCCCCGCATCCTTACTAGTACCTGGAATAATAGCAATAGGATCTTTTACTCAAGGCCTCAAAGGGAAAACCAACCCTAAGTTGCCAGTTGACAACCCTGCTGAAGCTCACTACTGACCTTGAATTGTGTACGTTTTCCCCGAGTTGGTGACTCCATAGGTGTATATGAGCCAGTTCTGCCCTTTGAGCACATCCTTCACCATCTCCTTCATGGTCAGATTGAAGAAAGCCACCTGTCCCACTTCTGGCCCAAATATCTAGAAAGACACCGATTTCTCAGAAGCCACATTGTTTCTGCCATCGTCTCCTGGACCGGACTGGTAGATACAATCCTCTCCTGGAGACTGCTCAAGCAGGTTTCCCTGATGGACTCCATCGCCCCCTGCTAGTACAATTCATCCTAATGAAACACTTAAGGAATGCTATTAAGTGTAGTGCTGTGCACACACGCGGGGTTGTACAGTTGGGTGTAAGCATGGGTTTGGAGACGGTAGATCCAAATCTCAGTTCTGTCTTTACCACTGAATAGCTCTATAGCTTCAGCACAATCGCCGTCACTGTAATATGTGCCATAGCATTCTTACCAGGGAGAGGAGTAATAGTAATAACATCAGTGGTGGTTCATGTACATAAAAGTATCCCACACACTGACTAGCACATAAAAAGGCCTTAAAATTACAAATACAGACATGTCAAGAACCCACACTCGAGTAGAAATCCTTTAAAGAAATACATTTCCTAAATGTTCATACAGCAGTATTGCATACCTGGGAAAAAGTGAATTTGTGAGTGGCCTGACCGACTCCCCTCTCATTACTCTTCAAGGCAAAGGAGTCTTTGGGTGCCTGCAGCACAAGGGTCTCTGTATTCTCAATGCAGACGCAGCCCTGGGAAGGTAGAAAGCAGGGTTAACAGAGTAAAGGAGCATTCCCGGGAGCCTCTCCTACCACTACCTTAAATCCACCTTAAATCCTACCTGATCTTCCTGTCGATCCAACTCGGGAGTCAAGAACGGTCGGATTCGAAGGTAAACTTTCACCTTCTCTGAGGTGTCCTCCAGTAGAGCCTGTAACAGATTCTAGAGTTAACCTGTAAACCAGGACAAACAGCCTAGATCCTAGGAAGCATGCTTCTGCTCCCTCATTCCTCAGTAAGCGTTAAGTGGTCCTGTGCAGCCATTCTTTGGTTCCACATCATTCTAGCACACATGAACTCTGTTACCCTTCCCTGTCCAACACTGCCCTGCAATCCCGGCTTGCCTGAGTAAGAATGAGTTGTTAGAGGCTGGGCGTGGTGGCACACACCTTTTTTTTTTTTTTTTTTTTTTTTTTTTGGTTTTTCGAGACAGGGTTTCTCTGTATAGCCCTGGCTGTCCTGGAACTCACTCTGTAGACCAGGCTGGCCTCGAACTCAGAAATCCGCCTGCCTCTGCCTCCCAAGTGCTGGGATTAAAGGTGTGTGCCAGCCGGGCGTGGTGGCGCACGCCTTTAATCCCAGCACTCGGGAGGCAGAGGCAGGCGGATTTCTGAGTTCGAGGCCAGCCTGGTCTACAGAGTGAGTTCCAGGACAGCCAGGGCTACACAGAGAAACCCTGTCTCAAAAAAAACCAAAGTTGTTAGAAAATCACCATATACTAGGTATGATGGAGTGCGCTTTTAATCTCAACACTCAGTAGTAGGTAGAGAGAGGGGGATCCGAAGTTTAAAGCCAGCCTTGACTATAATACTATCTCAAAATAAATATTTTATTTATTTATTTATTTGGTTTTTTGAGACAGGGTTTCTCTGTACAGCCCTGGCTGTCCTGGAGCTCACTTTGTAGACCAGACTGGCCTCGAACTCAGAAATTCACCTGCCTCTGCCTCCCGAGTGCTGGGATTGTGTACACCACCACACCCAGCATTTTGGTCTGTCTTTCTTTCTTTCTTTCTTTCTTTCTTTTTCTTTCCAGAGCAGAGGACCGAACCCAGGGCCTTGCACTTGCTAGGCAAGCGCTCTACCACTGAGCTAAATTCCCAACCCAGTTTTGATTTTTCAAGACAGGGTTTCTCTGTGTATTGCTGGCTGTCCTGGAACTCATTTGGTAAACCAGGCAGGCCTTGAACTCAGAGATCTGCTATTTCAGTCTCCCAAGTGCTGAGATTAAAAGTATGCACCACAATGCCCAGCTTTACCCTTAATTTTTAAACTGATCTTTAATTTTTTCCGGATTACTGGCTTTTGATCTCATACTACCTTGTATAAACAACTGTTAGCTGAAGATACCACTTTCTGCCCCTAAGCCACTCAACTCCGTTACCTGCTTGTCCTCCAGAGAGGCAGAGATGACAGAGCAGTCTGACAACAGGTCTTTTCGGACCACAGATCTCAGATCTGCAGCTGTGGATTCTAATATGGGAGAGTCTACAACATCCTCATCAGAGAGTAAGCCCGCTGGCGGAGAAAGGATCCCGTGAGACATGACAAGCAGCGTCAGTCAATGTCTAATAAGAGACAAGATAGGTAGAATATTAACGGACAAACCCTGCAAACCTGTAGGTTAAAAACAGTCACCTGGTAAGGGGTGGGGTGGGATGCCCTTGCTTTGGACACTAGGTAGAGACTATACACCATTATTAGCTAAGAGGAAGAGAATGAGAACAACTAGTACAGCCAGAGGCTGCATTTTTGAAGGTAAATAGGCACGGAGAGATACCTAGTTCTAAAGCAGAACAGAAGGCCACGCTCTACAGAGGTGGTCTACAGGCCCGCCAGCGAACGTGTTTTAGGATCCCAAGGGTACTTTTCCAACCTTATTCCAAAGACCACGAGACCTCGGGAATTATGGAAGACACAGGAGCCTTCTGCGGACGCGCAAGCAGCAGCTGATAACCCGGGCTCCAGCCCAACTGCACTCACCCGAAGACAGTCTGCCTCGCCGCTTCTCGGATCCCAGCTTCTACCCACCCGCGCACCAAGACCCCTGCGGCTGGAGAGCACAACTCCGCCCACGAGGAACAGCTTTGTTCCTCTTACAATGTTTTAAACTGCGCGCTGGGCTTGTCCGGCCAATCAGAAAGCAAAGTCTGAAGGACCCAATCAGCAGAAGAGAGGAGGCAGCGCCGACCGGAAGGCCGTTTGCTTTTAATGTGGGTCCGGGTTACCAACTGACATTTCCAAGTTGTTCATCCTGGAATTCGTGTCGCTTAATTCTAAATCTAGACGTTTCTTTTCTGAGGCTTCAGCCGCGATCCCTTGTCCTTTATTAGTTAAAAAGGAGATTTTTTTTTTCCTAGAGGGACTTCGCTTCTATTAGGGCAAACTGACCCACCCACATTACCCACGAGGCCCCGCGAAAGGATTCGCACTGTGTTTCCCAGAGTTCCCCGCGTCTGTCGCCAGCGTTGAAGACGTCGAAGCCAAGATGGCGACCGGGACAGGCAGTGAGTATCGGCCCCCCTTTTATAGTCAAGGCCTTTGTAGAGTTGAGACTAGCATCCCACTTCTCAGGCGTGAAAGGCGTGAGAGGAGTGGGATGTCGGGGAGCGCAGAGCTCATAGATCTGCCTTTCCTGTCGCTTTCGGGACTCCCGCCTGGGGTTTAACAGTGTTGGGAGGAGACGGAGGCTGTGGAGAAACAGCCCGGGAAGCCTTTGTGGGCGGGCTAGGCGCTGCCTAGGGTAAAACGGAAAGGCAGAGTGAAGTGGCCAGCGACTCCGCTGTTTATCTAACCGAGCGGTGAGGAGCAGTCGAGGTGATATGTTAGCTGTAGGCTTTTCCTGCCGCAGGGGGAAACGCGTCTTCCCGAGTTCAGCCATTTTTCTGCTTCCCCACGGAACCGCTTTATAGCCAACGGTTAGGGGGCGGGGCCGCATGTAAACAACTTTATGCAAAGTAGTAGGCGGGCAGTCGGAGCCTGTGGCCGCTGGGAATCGTGGGAAATAAGGCTGAGTTCAAACTGAAAGTTTTAGAAGTGTTTTTTTTAAAATGAGAACCTTATTACCTTTTTTTTTTTTTTTTTAACGTAACACTGCCTTTTTTGTTGTTGTTTTTTGGAAGCAGACCACCTTAAAGCCATGGCATTTTAAACACGATGTTCAAAAAATGTGTATTCAATAAAAAATACTGTAGCCAGTAATGGTGATATTTCATTGGAACGGTGAAAAAAAAAATCAAGATTTGTTGATAATAATTGATGGTAGTGGTTCACACTGTTGGAACAAGTTTGGAATGTATTTATTTTGAGAGAGGCTACTATGGTGTGACTGATCCTGGCTGGCCTGGAACTCATGCAGACCAGGCTAGTCTCTGCATCCTGAGAGCCAGGATTACTACTCCACAGTAATCCTGCCTGGGTTGTTATTTTATCTGAGGTGTTTAGCAGTTCTGGGGCTGAGGACTCGCTCAGAGGTTGTTCCTGAGCATTCTTTATTTTCAGAGCACAAGCTGCTGAGTACTGGCCCAACAGAGCCGTGGTCCATCCGAGAGAAGTTGTGTTTGGCATCTTCTGTCATGAGGAGTGGGGATCAGAACTGGTAAGGAATGAAGATACCTGATTTCTTGAGTCATCAGATGTCACTGAGTTTCTTTTTGTGTTTTGTTTGTTTGTTTTTGAAACAAGCTTTCTCTGTGTAACTCTGGTTATCTTAGAATTCACTCTGTGGACTAGGCTGGCCTGAACTCAGAGAATGCCTGCCTCTGCCTTCCTAGTACTGGAATGTGCAATTAAGCTAGCCAGGACTAAGTATTTTTCACCTCAATATATTCCTTTCTTGAGTTTCATTAAGCTTTATGGAGTAGTCAGCTTTACCAAAATACAAATCACATACCTTAAAATAAGCTTACGGAAAGGGAAAATATTGATGGTTTCTTCTATGTTCACAAAGTTGTACAGCCATCCCTCCAATTTAAGAAGTTTCTTTGAAGTAAATCTCTCTGCACTTACCTCTCCCTCTCTTTCTTTCCCTAGATTTGGCTTCCTTTAGGTATAATATGTAGTCTTCTGGGACTAGCTTTTTAGTCTCTTAACATAGCACTCTCTTCGAGGTTTACTCCCATGTAACAGACATTACTAGTTCTTTTCTAGTGTTGGCCGGATAATAGTACAAACCATCCCTTCCATTCCATGGAGATTTAGTTCCAGGACCCTTGAGGGTATAGAAATGGTAGTAGCTCAATTCCTTTACATAAGATACCTCATATTTGCATGTAACCAACACACATCCTCCTGAGTACTCCAGATTATCTCCAGATTACCTAATGCAATGAAATAGCATGTAAGTGGTTTAGGGCAGAAGAACCTGTGGGGTGGTGACACTTTAGCAAACCCCTACCTCCAAAAATATTTTACATTATAATTCATAGTGGTAGCAAAATTACAATTACAAAGTAGCAACAGGAATAATGTTATGGTTGGGAGTCATCATGACTGAGAAACTGTATTAAAGGGAGGCAGAGTTAGGAAGGTTGAGAGCCACTGGTTAGGGAATGTGTCTGTGCAGACACGGCTTTTTGTTTGTTTTTGGATGATTGTAATGTCCAACCTAGGCTGAGGACATCCAAGAATGCACTTCCCCTGACTCTAGACAGTCAGCTACATATTCATTACCTACACTTGGACTTCCACCTTTGGGCAGATGTGAATTGGGTCTTTGTGGACTTTGTCTTCAGTTCCCCAGAGATCTCACCCAAGAAGTGGAGTCTCTGGGTCATGTGGTAGCTCCAGGTTTGTTTTTTTGGTTTGTTTGTTTGCTTGCTTTTTGAGGAACTGCTGAACCATTTGCTTTATTTTTAAAAATTATATATGTTTACTTGTGTGTTGGGTTGGGGGTATGGGTACATGAGTGCAGAATCCCCTGAAAGCCAGAAGAGGACATCAGATCCCCTGGAGTTGCAGGCAGATATGAAATATCTGACTTGACATGGGTTTGTAGAACAGATTTGGGCTCTATGTAAAAGCAATATGTGCTCTTAACCCCTGAGCCATTTCTTTATCCCTCCAAATTGGAGTGGACGTACTAGGGGTGGAACTCAGAATTTGGTGCATGCTGAGTAAAGATTCTACCATCTTTTTTTTTTTTTAAAAGACAGTCTCACTCTGTAGATCCGGCTGGCCTCCAACTCAGAGGTCCTCCTAGCCTGTCTTGTAAGTGCTAGGATTAAAGGCATGTGCCACCATGCTCAGCAAAAAAAAAAAGGCTAGCCCAGGCTGTCTACTGCTTCAGCATATCCCACTAGCTTGTGTCACAAGTTCAGACCTTGTTTGTTTGCTTGCTTGCTTGTTTCTTTCCTTCCTTCCTTCCTTCATTCCTTCATGACAGTGTATTACTATATAGCTGTGACTGTCCTGAAACTCACTATGTAGATATAGATCAGGCTGGCCTTGAACTCAGATCTTCGTGCCTCTGCCTCTTGAGTGCTGAGATTAAAGGTGTGAGCACTATGACTGACTCAAATCTTGATTTCTTTTAACTAAGCTAGCTTCAAACTCCCTATGTAGCCTAGGATGACCTTGAACTCCTGGTCCTGCCTTTACCTCCTGAATACTATGATTACAGGCAGGCCCAGTTTTTGTAGTACAGATCAAACCAAGGTTTCACACAGGCTAGACGGGTACTCGATGGAACTATAGCCCCACCCCTTTAAGTTTCTTTTTCTGCTTTACTATATTTCTTTATTTTTATAGTAGCTATGCTAGTAAGTCATCTCATTACAGATTTTCCTTCATACTTGTTTGTGTAATTGCATGTGTGCATAAGTGTGGGTGGAGGTCAGAAGACAGCTTGCAGGATTTGGTTCTCTTTCCACCTTGTGGGCTCAAAGTCAGATCTTCAAGCTTGGGGACAAGTGTTTTTACCAGCTGAGCCAACTTGCTGCACCTTGGTTTTGTCTTTTTTTTTTTTTTTTTTAAAGATTTATTTATTTATTATATGTAAGTACACTGTAGCTGTCTTCAGACACTCCAGAAGAGGGCGCCAGATCTCGTTACGGATGGTTGTGAGCCACCATGTGGTTGCTGGGATTTGAACTCTGGACCTTCGGAAGAGCAGTCGGGTGCTCTTACCCACTGAGCCATCTCACCAGCCCCGGTTTTGTCTTTTTAAGACAGGATTTGTCTATGCATGTAGTCCAGACTAGCCTAGATCTCAGTGATTTCCCCCTTCTAGCTTTCTGACCTGGAATTACAAATGTGAGCTATCACATCTAGTAGCTTATTGTTTGGGGGCTTTTGTATTTTGTTTCTCTGTGTAGCCCTGGCTGTCCTGGAACTCATTTTGTAGACCAGATTGGCCTCAAACTCATATGATCCACCTGCCTCCCTGAATGCTGGAAATAAAGATGTGTAACAACACTGCCTGGCATTGTTGCATTTCTCTGATCAACTGTGTGTGGGAATGAATTTCTTTCATGTGGTTCCTGGGATCAAACTCAGGTTGGAAGGCTTTAAGAGCAAGCAACTTTACCTGATTTTGGTAGCCCTGACCTGATGCCCTGAATTTTTTTTTTTTTTTCCTCTTTTTTGCAAGAGTTTTTTTTTTTTTTTTTTTTTTTTTGGTTTTTCGAGACAGGGTTTCTCTGCATAGCCCTGGGCAAGAGCATATTTTAAACTGTGTGTGTGTGTGTGTATGTGTGCACACCCACATGCACACACGCATGAGCGCACATTGGATCCCCATGGCGCTGGAGTTACAAACTGTGGCATGCCACCTAATGTGGGTACTGAATTCAGATCCTCTGCAACAGCTTTGCGTTGTCTTAATCACTGAGTGATTGATCGCTCTAAGCCATTTTTGTTCTTAAAACTGTCTGGCTCTATAGTCCTGGCTGGAATTTACCGTGCAGTTGACCTTGACTACTTCCCAATAGAATTACAGACATCCACTACTCTGCCTGGTATTATTTATTTGAAAAGCAGAACCATAATCACATAGGATAGCCTCGTAGGTGCTGTCCTGCCTCAGTTTCTCAAGTTGCTAGGATTATAGGTCTGTACCACCACGACCAGCCTTATAAGCAAATAGTTTCTTTCTGAGACATTTTCATGGGTTGGTTGGTTGTTTGTTTTAAAGACAGGGTCTGAATATGTGGTCTGGTTTAATTTGAACTCACTATTGGCCCAGCCTGGCCCAGAAATCTTAGTGGTTCCTCATTGTGGAACCAGAACTTGTGAATCAAGGATAGCCTTGAATTTGATCCTCCTACCATACCCAGCTCAAATATAAAGAAAAATCTTTAGCTAGTGTGGTGTCACACACGTAAATATTGCCCACTGGAAAGGGGAAGATAAGAGGATCAGGAAATCTAGTGTAGCCTGAGACATTTCCTTTAAAAAGAAAACAAGACCAAAAAAGTAAGCCATAAGCCAGAGATAAAGGTCAATTGGTAATTTACCTAACATCGTCAACCCTCTGGATAAACTAACCTGGATGTCAGCGTGTGTTTCTGGAGTCTTATAGGAGGATGTTGAGGCAGGGGGGTCAGAAGTTCTGGGTCATCCTTAGGTCAGGGCTTGCTTGGATACTTGAGACTCTGACCAAACACAACAAAACACCATTAATTTTAACTATTGAGATGGGCTTATAAATTTCAACACCAGTTAATGTTTTTTCTGCACCTTTTGTCATTATGTGTATAGGTGTTTTTAGACTGGGTCTCACTCTATTGCTCTGACTGACCTAGAACTTGCCTGGTAAGCTAGACTGGCCTTGGGTAATCTTCCTGTTTCTGCCTCCAAGGTGCTGGGATCACAGGTACACATCTTCATACCTGCCCAGCTGTTGTCTGCTTTTAAAAACCATCAAATCTGGTGTGTGTGTGGCTTTTTTTTATCCCTCCCAAATATAGTTGATATTTAACAATTCAAAAAGAAGGCATCACGCCGGGCAGTAGTGGCGCACACCTTTAATCCCAGCACTCGGGAGGCAGAGGCAGGCGGATTTCTGAGTTCGAGGCCAGCCTGGTCTACAGAGTGAGCTCCAGGACAGCCAGGGCTACACAGAGAAACCCTGTCTCAAAAAACCAAAAAAAAAAAAAGTGTTTTAAAGTTTCATAATGAGGCTTAAGAGAGAAAGGGACTACTCAGAAGGAAAATGAGAGCAGGGTGGAGGCTTCTCAAAAACCAGTCCTAAATGAAAGCTATATTAAATATATGAACTGGTTTCTCAAAGGCCATAGAGCCAATTTCAAAAATTAATCCAGGCTGCCATATACTATAGTTTTGTCATATAGTATTTGCCTACCTAGGTGAGGCCCTGGATTCATTTAAAGATTCTATCGTTGCATTTTTACTTATTGTGCGTGTATGTGTATATGCAAACCACTGTGGTGGGGTGGGAGTTAAGAAGTGGTCCTCCTACCCTGTAGCTATAGTAGCTATAGTAGGTATAGAAGATTGTAGGTTCTGGGGGTGGAGTCAGGGCCAGGCTTGGCAGCAAGTGCCTTTCCTTTACCTACTGGGCCATTTCACCAGCCCGAGTTGCTTTGTAAATGGTTGCGTCATTTTCCATCATCCGGTATTCCAGAACTAGAGGTATGGCTGTGGGGGAGCACTTACCTAACATGTTTGTGAACCTCAGGTTTTTATTCCCAGCACTGAAAAGTAGGTAAATAGAGTTAATAATAACGGAAAGGCATTCTAGTACTTTAGTTGTAGTCCTTTATTCTATGTGATCTCTACACTTTGAGCTCGGCGCACCTCAAGGCTTCTCTTATTTTGTAGGGTATCAGTTAGCAGAGCGATCAAGCCCTTTGCAGAACCTGGCCGGCCTCCAGACTGGTTCTCTCAAAAAGTAAGTTATCAATCAGACTTTCTTTTATGCTCATTGGAATATGAAATTGATTCTTTACCAGGTTTTGTCTTGTTGCCTACAAGGTTTTTGGTATCATGAAGGGGAAAAATAACTTACAGTGCTATAGGCTAGGTGTGCTGGTGCATACCTGTAATTTTAGCAGTTGGGAGATAGGTAGGAGCATGTTAGCATGTGCGAGATCAGCCTGGTTTACATGCAGAGTTACAAGCCAACCGGGGCTGTATAACAAAGCCTGGAGGCTCAGTGGTTAAGAGCACCGACTGCTCTTCCAGAGGTCCTGAGTTCAAATCCCAGCAACCACATGGTGACTCACAACCATCTGTAATAGGATCTGATGCCCTCTTCTGGTGTGTCTAAAGACAGCTACAGTGTTATATATATATTAATTATATTAAATAAATAAACCTTTAAAAACAAAAAAGAAAACCAAAAGAAACCATGGCTGTGGGAGTGTGGCTCAGTGGGTAAAGTTTTGGCTGCACAAGCACAGAGACTGAAGTTCAGATCCTTAAACCCACTTAACATACCAAGAAGCCGTGGCAGCCCGCCAGTTATTACACTGGCTGGAACAGAAGCAGTAAGTAATCCTTGGAGCAAGCTGCCTTTCTAGACTAGTCAAAACAATAAGCTCCAGTTTCTTTATGAGACCCTACTTCAAAGAATAAGGTAAAGACTGATTGAGGAAGACTCCCAGATTTCATCTTGGGTGTCCACATGCATGTGCACACACAAGTACCATACTAATGCATGTGTGTGAACATGTGAACACAGTAGGAGCTAAGGAGATGGCTCAGAAGTTAAGAGCACTGAACTCTCTCTGAGGACCCAAGTTCAAATCTCAGTACCCACATAGCAGTTCACAGCTGTCTGCACCTACAGTTTAGGGAATCTGACACTCTTATACATGCAGGCAAAATACGAATGCACATAAAATATTTTTTAACATTTTAATTAATTTTTTAAAAAGTGAAAAAGGACTGGAAAGAAGGCTTAGTGGTTAAGAACACTTAAAAACTCTTCAAAGGACTCGGATTTGGTTCCTAGCACCTGCATCTGGTGGCTTTTAAATAACTCTAGTTTCTGGGAATCCAGTACCTTCTCTGGTCTCTGAGGGCACCTTAAGGCAGATAGCACACATAAATTCATGAAGGCATACATACACAGACATAAATAAAAAATAAGATTTTAAGTGAAAGTATCTTAGTATTTTAAATGTAATAAAGATAAAATTTTAATTTAATAAAAATAAAATATTGGGCTGGTGAGATGGCTCAGTGGGTAAGAGCACCCGACTGTTCTTCCGAAGGTTCGGAGTTCAAATCCCAGCAACCACATGGTGACTCACAACCATCCATAACAGATCTGACTCCCTCTTCTGGAGTGTCTGAAGACAGCTAAAGTGTACTTACATATAATAAATAAATAAATCTTTAAAAAAAAAAAAAAAGTGGAAAAAAAATTTAGAATGGCAAAAAAAAAAAAAAGCCTTTTTTTTTTTTTTTTTTTTTTTTTTTTTTTTTGGTTTCTTAAGACAGGGTTTCTCTGTATGGCCCTGGCCCTGGCTGTCCTGGAACTCAGTCTGTATATCATGCTAGCCTCGAACTCAGAAATCCGACTTCCTCTGCCTCCCAAGTGCTGGGATTAAAGGCGTGTACCACCACTGCCCAGTGCCATTGAAAAAAAAAAAAATTTAGTAGTAGTTTTTTGTGTGTTCGTGTATGGAAGTCAGAGGCTAACTCTCAGCAATCAGTTTCATCCTGAGTTCTGGGAATTGAGTTCAGGTTATTTACCCACTAAGCCACCTTCCCAGCCCCAGACACACAGTGAGTCTCTTTAGAGGTAGGGTTTCACTATGTATCATCCTTTGCCTCTGCTTCCCACCACGGCCAGCTAACAACACAATCATGAATAGATATCCTCACTGAGTCTTATTACTCTTTGTTGAAACTTTGAAAGCTTGGTTCCAAGCTTGCTTATCACATTTTTCTTTCTTTCTTTTATAGCATTGTGCTTCTCAGTATTCTGAGCTCTTGGAGACTACTGAGACTCCAAAGTGAGTATAAACCCAGGTACATCTGTTTGGTCAGGAAGGGTTCACTGTGGAAATATATCTTTCTGGGTGAGAAAGTATAGCAGATGTTATGATTACATGGTAGAAAGGCTCAAAGAATACAAGTGGAAACAAATGTCCTTTTACTTAAATTTGGATTTATTGTTTGATTTTCCACAGACGGAAACGGGGTGAAAAAGGAGAAGTGGTAGAAACTGTTGAAGATGTTATTGTTCGCAAACTGACTGCTGAGAGAGTTGAAGAACTGAAGAAAGTCATAAAGGAGACACAGGAGAGATACAGGTAGTTATGGGGTGATTTGGGAGGGGCGTTGGAAAGACATAAAAAGCTGACTTCTGGTACATACAAGGTTAAGTTGGTGTTGATGAGTGGCAGGGTCTCACTGTATAGTCCTTGCTGGCCTGAACTCTGTCTGTAAACTAAGCTCGGGTCCATCATCCTCTGGTGACGCACGCTTTAATCCTAGCACCTAGGAGGCAGAGGCAGGCGGAGCTCTTAGTTCAAAACTAGCCTGGTCCTCAGTGAGTTCTAGGACAGTCAGGGCTCCCCAGAGAAACCTGTCTTTAAAATACAAGAAAGAGGGCTGGAGAGATGGCTCAGTGTTTAAGAGCACTGACTGCTCTTCCAAAGGCCCTGAGTTCAAATCCCAGCAACCACATGGTGGCTCACAACCATCTGCAATGATAACTGAATCTCGTCTGGGGTGTCTGAAGACAGCTACAGTGTACTTACATATAATAAGTAAATAAATCCTATAAGAAAAGAAAGGGAGGGAGAGGGAGAGATGGGGAGGAGGAAGAGAAGAAGGGAGGGAGGAGGGGAGGGGAGGGGAGGGGAGGGATATAGTTAAAATGCTGGATGCATGGTATGTCTACAGCAGCTACTCAGGAGTTTGAAATGAAACGGTAACTTGAGACCACAAGTACAAAGCTCTGAATGTGGTTTATAGTAGGTGGTGATTAGACAACTCAGTGGCAGCGATGGAAGGGACCCAGGTGGTAGGAGATGGCCTGTGACCTCATGTGCTGTGAAATGTGTCCACCTGTACTTGAATACACACACACACACATAAAGTAATAAAAGAGTATGGTAGCGCTGGGTGTGGTGGTGCATGCCTTTAATCCCAGCACTCAGGAGGCAGAGGCAGGTGGATTTCTGAATTCGAGGCCAGCCTGGTCTACACAGAGAAACCCTGTCTTGAAAAACAAAACAACAACAAAAAAAGAGTATGGTAGCTCATGCCTGTAATCCCAACATTAAGTTTGAGCCCAGCTTGAGCTATAGAGGAAGACCCTGTCTCAACAACCCAGAAACTTAAGAACTAAGAAATTGTGACGAGAACTACTGTCTGCCTCTTTGTTTCTATAGGCGTCTGAAAAGAGATGCAGAACTAATCCAAGCTGGGCACATGGACAGCAGACTGGACGAGCTCTGCAATGACATTGCAATGTAGGTTCCATTTGTGCTCTGCCAGTGTGTCCGAACACTTTTTTATAAGTGTGTTGTGAACTATGGAGAGGAGCTCGAGCTGGCTGACATAGCTCAATTCTTTTCCTTTTTTAGGAAAAAGAAATTGGAAGAGGAAGAGGCTGAAGTAAAAAGGAAGGCCACCGATGCTGCGTACCAGGGTAAGCTGAGTTTCGTGCTTCTGTTAGCATTGACCATGTGGTTCTGCATGCTAATGACAGTGACTGTGTAGTTAGAGGAGTGTGATGGCCACTGCTCTATGGAGAGTTAGCTGCCGATTGTTTTCTAATGTACAGTCCACAGTTGTGTTGACTTGCAGCATTTATCATGTCCCTCCCCTTCTTTTTTTCCCTCAAAACATTATTCTTTTTGTTTTTCTGCTAAGGATTGAGCTGAGGGCCTTGTGCATGCCTGCTAAAATTAGACCTCCAGGTAGCAATAAATAAACAAGCTTTCACAAGGATCAGCGCCTACCCCATCAGAGTTCTTTCATCTTTTGTATTTTCCAGTCACTAATTTTTGTCATGTCCCATGATTTCCCAGTCGTAGACCGTGGATCAAGCCCAGTATCTTAGGCTCCTGACTTATCTGCTAAACTGTAAGGCAGTTAAAACTTTTCCTCTTCTCTCTAAAGTTTGAGTGATTTTGAATCTCTGGAGCAAACTGGCAGTGAACAGGAAAAATGTACAGATTTATTGTGTGCATATGCATAGAAGTCTCATAAAATAAGGTGTCTGGGTAAAGAATGGAGCCCAGTAGTAAACCCTTGCTTAGCATGCATGAGTCTTAGTCTCTAGCATAACAAACAACTACAGAGAAAAAAATCATTCCTGTTATCTCTTTTCTACCAGAATAAACCATCCTTTATGTTCAAGAAGAAATACTTCGAAAAATGAGGTCTCTCGTACTCCCTAGGTCTCTGATTTACTTGTAGGACTCACAAGCTTGATAATGGCAGACTGAATATAATTTAAGGTTTTACTTATTTATTTATTTTTATTCTCTTCATATATTTATTTTTTGAGTACTCCCACCCCTATCCCCAAGATAGGGTTTCTCTGTGTAGCCCTGGCAGTCACTTTGTAGACCAGGCTGGCCTCCAACTCCAATGAGCCTCTGCATCTCTAGTGCTGGGATTAAATGTGTGCCCCACCACCAACACCCAGGTTTTTTTTTTTTCCTTCAATTTTTTTTTCTACATTTGCTTGTTTAGAAGTGGAGACATGGATACATGTCACATGGTGGATATGTATAGACCAAAGAACAAGCTGTGAAAGTCCATTTTCTCCTCTCACCAGATTGGTCCCAGAAATTGACCTTAGATCATCCAGCAAGAACCATCTTATTAACCTTAATTAAGGTTCTAGAGCTCAGAGGCCAATAAAAAAGGTCAGCCGTGAAGTGAGCCAAGTGCGGAGGTATACATTGTTATTGCTAGCATTGGGAAGGCTGAGGCAGGAAGATCTCTGTGAGCCAGTCCAGTTTATGTAGTGGGTTTCAGGCCAGCTAGGGCTACATTGTGAGAGACACCACCCACCCCCACCCCCACGCCCTCCTGTAATCCCAGAATTTGGAATTGGAATCAAAAGGAGGATGGGATCAAGAGTTCATCTTGGGTGGTGAGGTAGGAGGGAAACATGGGTGTTAGCAACTGTAAGACAGACTACATGGTGAGAACCAGTGAGGCCTTCTCCTCTTTCTAAAAGCAGATTCTTAAGTTGCTGCAGAAGATGTTGAGATGTAAACCATGTGCTACAGCAAGGACCTTTGAAGTAGTTAAGTAGTTAATTTGTTTAATGTGAGGATTGCCCTGAGTTTGAAAAACTAAACTAAAAAGTAGTAATAAAATTTCTAATCTCTGCTTCAGGGTATAACAGTGGCTGGTTTCACTTATTTAACCCTGAAGATTTCATCTGTTGCTTCTGTTGTAGCTCGACAAGCAGTGAAAACGCCTCCGCGCCGGTTACCGACTGTGATGGTCCGCTCTCCTGTAGACTCTGCCTCCCCAGGAGGCGATTACCCACTTGGAGACTTGACTCCAACCACTATGGAAGAGGCTACCTCTGGGGTAAGTGTATTTGTATTTATTGAAATTGATTTGTGAAGGGACAATAAGCCAGCAGAGAGCTGAATAATAGGAAAGCACACTTTTTGCCTAGAAGCAACTCTTGGCCTAAGCACTGAAGACTTAGTTTCTTACACACGCTTCTGCTGTAAGGATGACCAAAGACTTAGTTTTTTACACACGCTTCTGCTGTAAGGATGGACCAAAGGTGCTCTGACTGTTGAGGGATAGCGAAAAGACTGTGTGGATTATCTGTCAATGTATTTAGTCTTATAAAGTTACTGCTGAAGAAAGAGACCATTTCTTTATAAATATAATAGCCATGGTGTTTAAGGAGTTAGAAAATAGCAGCTTGGACAGAATGATTGGGTTGTGGGTTAGAGTGAGTGGAAGAGAAAATACTATGGGAAGGAAGTGTAGATGGTTTCTGGTTATTTCCATTCAGAACTAATAAAATAATAGACACACTAACCCAGCCAGGTTAGTAGGGGACCTTCCATAGTTTGAAAAGTCAGATAAAGGTTCTCTGTTGTCTCTTAGGTAACCCCTGGGACTTTGCCGAGTACCCCAGTCACCTCGTTTCCTGGGATTCCTGACACCCTTCCTCCAGGCTCTGCACCCTTAGAAGCCCCCATGACCCCAATAACAGATGATTCACCCCAGAAAAAGATGCTTGGACAGAAAGCAACTCCACCCCCCTCCCCTCTGCTGTCAGAGCTCTTGAAGAAGGGCAGCCTCCTGCCTACTAGCCCCAGACTGGTATGGAGACTTCTGTGGGTGTTTGAGAGCTGTGGTGATTTAGTACTTGGAAGGGAATGCCTGGGCCCTAAAATAAGACTTGGGGGAAAAAAAAATCAGCAACCAAAAAAAAAAAAAGAAAGGAAGGAAGGAAGAAAGGAAGGAAAAAAAAAACAGGGAAAAAAATGTCCTAGTTAAAGGTTAACTTAAAAAAAAACAATACATTAGGATCCTTGGATCCTAAGGTGTCTGAACGATAGTTACTGTGGTTTTCTTCCCCTAGAGAAAGAACTCTTGACACTTAAGTTCTGAATGAATATTGTAGTTTAGAATTTCCCTTCTATCTTGAATTATTTTCTGTGGATACTAGGTTTTAGTTTCAAGAAGTTTCGTTGACTACTGTAGTGTGGTTTGGTTTTGTTTTGTTTTGTTTTGGGGGGAAGTGGTAGTTAAAGAGCTTGAGAATAGCCTTCACCTCTGTTCTTCCCTGGTAGGTAAATGAGAGTGAAATGCCTGTGCCCTCTGGCCATCTGAACAGCACAGGGGTTCTCTTGGAGGTAGGCGGGGCTCTTCCCATGATACATGGTGGGGAGATACAGCCAACAACCAGTGCTGTGGCAGCCTCCCCGGCTGCCTCAGGTAAGCTGCTGTTTGTCCCTTTCATGTTTATTAGAAAGAATGTAGTCATCTTGTATTTCGGGCCCAATTACAGTTTTTAGACTTTGCTTTGGAGATAGTTTTCTATTAAACAATGTCGTATTTGAGATTATTGATCCATTGCATATGTAAAATATTGATAGCTCTAATTTACCACAGTATAGGTAATGATCAAAGAAACAGTAAAGTTAGTAGTGAAGGTATTTCTCTGTCTTGTAAAATGTGAAAAGATGCCAGAGATCCATGAGACTAGGAAATAGGAAAAGAAATTTACAACTGGAGATTTGGGCTTGAATCTCATGTCTTGCATACTATTTGATGTTGTGACTTTGAATGGTAACTATTGAGACTGTTTTCTATTTTATTAATGTTTGCAATATATTAGTGCTTGCAGATTTATGGAAAGATGCTAGAGACTCTGGTGATTTTAAAGTAAGGGTAAGAGATTTAGAACCAAAAACCTAGTTTGAACCTCAGATCAACAACATTTATTGGTTTTGTTATCTTGGAGAGGCATCTTAACTATTGAGCCTTAGTTTCCTTTTTTATTAATGGTGGCATATATACTTCACAGGGATGTGTTAAAAATTAAATAACAAAATGTGAAGGAAAAATAGTAATACCATATAAGAGATTGGTATTTGATTAATATTTTGAACTTAGGTGGTATACGTGTGCTGAATCTCAGAAGTAGAAGGGGTTTTTCCTCCGTTTCTTTTTTCTTTTTTTTTTTTTTTTTTTTGGTTGGTTGGTTGGTTGGTTTTGGTTTTGGTTTTGGTTTTTGGGGCAGGGTCTTGATGTGGACCTCGAGCTGCCCAGGATTTTGCTCAGTAGCCATTGAACTCTGCTCCTTCCTTAGCCTCTTGCCTGTCATACCAGTCGTTTTTATTGTCAATGACTGCTTATTTTTCTTCAGAGGAAATGACCACCCAGGTTTAATATATACAGTGTATAATCTGGTACTTAGGTTGTTCCTATCTGGAAGATCTTAGGTGAGGTTAAAGAAAGGAGGGGTGTAGGTGATAGCTTATTCAACACAGAATTTACTTTTGTTCTTTGAAACTATAACATATTCTTAAGTCCTAGAGTGGCTGTAGCTTCTTGTTCATGTGCTGTCTTCCCTCACTTTGTGTACTTCTTTGTCAGGTGCTCCCACTCTTTCCCGGCTTTTAGAAGCTGGTCCCACACAGTTCACCACTCCTCTTCCTTCCTTCACTACTGTTGCCAGTGAGCCTCCAGTTAAGCTTGTGCCACCCCCTGTAGAGTCTGTGTCCCAGGCTACCATTGTCATGATGCCTGCGCTGCCAGCACCATCCTCTGCTCCGGCTGTCTCCACTTCTGAAAGTGTAGCTCCAGGTGCGTCCCTGACCCACGCCCTGAGCAGCCATAGGACCAAACCTTAGATAGAGAAAGGTGGCCAAGACCATGATCTCCCACCTAGATACTTCTGTTCTCCATAGACTTGGACCATCTTTATCCTTAGGACTACAAGGATAGAAGTGGGTGTGTGTTTGTGAGTTGGGTGGGGCAAGTTAAGTGCAATAACATAAGCAGGCTTGAGGCTGTATTCTCACTTTACTTTATAAATAAAACGAGGGAGAAGAAAGCATGGTCAGAAATAAGTTTTTGACCTTGAGTGTGTACAGTCCTGGTGTGATCTCAGGGTGTCACTTAATACTGGGTCAGCTTCTGAGTTGCCTTTTCTTCTTGTTCATCAGTGAGCCAGCCTGAGCCCTGTGTACCCCTGGAAGCTGTGGGGGATCCACACACTGTGACTGTTTCCATGGATAGCAATGAAATCTCCATGATCATTAATTCCATCAAAGAAGAGTGTTTCCGCTCAGGGGTAGCAGAGGCTCCTGGTGGATCAAAGGCTCCAAGCATAGATGGGAAGGAAGACTTGGATCTAGCAGAGAAGATGGATATTGCTGTGTCTTACACAGGTGAAGAGTTGGACTTTGAAACAGTTGGAGACATCATTGCCATCATTGAGGACAAGGTAACTGTGTAGCAAAATCCTAAAAAGTCTCCTGGGCACTATACTCTTCTTCCTGTCTCTGACTTAGGATTATTTAGTTCTCCTTTTGCCTTTTTCATCTTTGTACTCTGATAAACTAACCTTCCTTCCCATCTCTCTCACTGCCTGCGTAGCACAAGGGTCTGCATTTGTCCATTCCACTAAATGGTAATAGAGAACAGCTGTACATTCAGCATCTGACTCTGACCTGGTAAACTGAGGGACCTGGGCTTTCCCTGTGTTCTCAACAGTGTGTGTATTGTGGGACAGGTGGATGATCACCCTGAAGTGCTGGATGTGGCAGCTGTAGAAGCAGCGTTATCGTTCTGTGAAGAGAATGATGATCCTCAGTCCCTGCCTGGCCCCTGGGAGCACCCTATCCAGCAGGAGCGAGACAAGCCAGTACCTCTGCCAGCACCAGAGATGACAGTCAAACAAGAGAGGCTAGACTTCGAGGAATCAGAAAACAAAGGGCTCCATGAACTGGTGGACATCAGGGATGCGGGTGTTGAGATTAAGGTGGAACCCACAGAGCCAGAGCCAGGCATGTCTGGGGCTGAGATAGTAGCTGGAGTTGGTCCACTTCCAAATATGGAGCCACCAGAACTCAGGAGTCAAGACTCAGATGAAGAACCTAGAAGTTCTGCAGCTGGAGACATTGGTGAGGCAGATGGTTCCAGTGGGAAAGGCGATGAGAGGCCACTTTCAGCTGTGAAGACAGAGGTATTGAACACAGTTGGGCTCGGAAGGAGGAGGGCTAGGACTTAGGTGAGAAGAGCTCGGGTGTGTGAGTTCCTGAGTTCTGACTTGTTGCACATATCCAAAGCCACAGGCTGTGATCAGTGCTATCTGTCCTTCTGTAGTGAGCATTAAAATATGAGACGAGTAACCATCGGGATTTCTTCTATGGTCTCATTGACACTGGAGAATAGAATTGTGGGAGCTATAACAGTTTGTCAGTAACTAGGGCACTGACTCTTTTTTGGTCTTCAGGCATCCCCTGAGAGCATGTTGTCTCCATCACATGGCTCAAATCCTATTGAAGATCCTTTAGAGGCAGAGACTCAACACAAGTTTGAAATGTCAGGTAAATAACGGACAGGACGTTTGAACTGTATCTAATTTGAATTCTTGACTGACTTCTCAGGGATTGTGGGTTGTGGGCAAGTAGAGGAGGTAGGACAGGCCAGCCTGAAAAGAAAGGAGAGCTAGCTGCAGGGAAGAGTCGTGCTCCGTAGGAAGGGGAAGGCTGAGGGGCACAATCTTCAGGCAGTCTCTCTCTCCTCTGCAGACTCATTGAAAGAAGAATCAGGGACTATTTTTGGAAGCCAGATAAAGGTATTTCAGACTTTTCTTTATTCTTCTTGCCATGTGATCAGATTTTCCCACAGTACTACCTTTTACAATGAATTTTAGTAAATTCCTAAATTCCTATCTTTGTCTTGTAAAGCGGTAAGGAGTTAGGTGAGGAAAAGCTGAAGTGGACATTCTGACCTAATGGGAGTACAAAGCAGTATGTGCTTCCCCTAATGAGAGAGTTGTAAAGATCACGCAGTCCTTTCTGTCCTTTTCTGTAATGTACAAAGAAGCTTTCATCCATCCAGAGTAACTTAGAAGATCACAGAGGAGTCAGGTCACAGTTTAGACTATCAAAAGAGAATTATCTGGTGTTATTTAGAATTACAAAAGTAGTAGTAACGGGGATTTAAAATAATGTGAGGTGAGCTTGCTCCATTAGCAAAGACATGAAATAAAACTATTTTTGGTAACTTTATCCAGGGTCAGAGTTCCTTTCAAGAGCAAGGGGAAAGAAGGAACGCCTCTTAGCTTAGTCTTAAGTAAGTAGCTTTTTTTTTTTTTTTTCTTCCTTTCAAAAAGATCCTGGGCTTTATTCTTTGTCCAGGTTCTAAGTTATGTCTTACTTAGTCAGTTAAGTAGAGGGAAGTATAAGTGATAGAGGGCTCAGCCAAACATTGGTGTGAGGCGGTTTCTAGGGCTCATCTAACCCCAAACAGATGTCATTTAGTAATGCCTTACTAGGTAGCTTTGCTTGCATTTGCTGACTGATGCACACTTATCTAAGGATGCCCCAGGTGAGGATGAGGAAGAAGATGGAGTCAGTGAAGCAGCTAGCCTAGAGGAGCCTAAGGAAGAGGACCAAGGAGAAGGCTATTTGTCTGAGATGGATAATGAGCCCCCTGTGAGTGAGAGTGATGATGGCTTTAGTATACATAACGCCACACTGCAGTCACACACTCTGGCAGACTCCATCCCAAGCAGCCCTGCCTCCTCCCAGTTGTGAGTATCTGTGATTCCTCCTCCTTTTTTTTTCTTTTTTTTTTTTCTTCTCATTTTTAGGTGGGCTCATGTACTCCAGGCTGGTGGTCAACTCAGACTATGTAATTTAGGGTGATCTTGAATTACAGACATACTCCTACACCCCACCATGTGTGTACGTGTGTGTGTGTGTGTACACATGCACTGACTGAACCCAGGACTTTTTGAGTGGTAGGCTAGCATTCTACTATAGAGCCACATTGTATTTACCTTCCCTTTCTTGGCTTGAAACAAATAGTTGAAGAGAAACAGTTTTTTTTTTTTTCTTTCCTTATGCTTAGTAGCACTTTTTTTTTTTTTAGATCTATTTATTATATGTAAGTACACTGTAGTTGTCTTCAGACACACTAGAAGAGGGCGTCAAATCTCGTTAAGCATGGTTGTGAGCCATCATGTGGTTGCTGGGATTTGAACTTGGGACCTTTGGAAGAGCAGTCAGTGCTCTTAACCTCAGAGCCATCTCACCAGCCCCCACTTAGTAGCACTCTTGTATCTATTTCAGTTCCGTGTGCAGTGAAGATCAAGAAGCAATTCAGGCTCAGAAAATATGGAAGAAAGCCATCATGCTTGTATGGAGGGCTGCAGCAAATCATAGGTGAGCAGGTATTACCAGCTCCTCACTGTAGGCTTAGGAAATTATTGGAGTAAGCTGTGAGACGGCTTATGTTAACATTGATTCTTAGTACCTTCTACTACGTGAAGAAAATTCTCTCCTTTTGCTTCTGGAGAATAAATAATAAACCTATTCTTTTTGGTCAGGTATGCCAATGTGTTCCTGCAACCTGTTACAGATGACATAGCTCCTGGCTACCATAGCATTGTACAGAGGTAAGCCATCATCCAACTATTACACCTGACTTAAAATTTGTGTTGATTTAAGTGAATTTTTGCCTTATTTAAAGCAAGGGTGGGTTTTTTTTGTTTTGTTTTGTTTTGTTGTTGTTGTTGGTGGTGGTGGTGGTGTTTTGTTTTGAGACAGGGTTTCACTATATATAGCCCTGGTTGACCTGGAACTCTATAGACCAAGCTAGCCTCAAACTCACAGAAAGTGAGAGTAATTTCTGCTTCTGCCTCCCCAGTGCTTAGATTGTTGTTTTGGGTTTTTTTTTTTGTTTGTTTGTTTGGTTTTGGTTTTGGTTTTTGTTTTGTTTTGTTTGTTTTTTGAGACAGGGTTTCTCTGTATAGCCCTGGCTGTCCTGGAACTCACTTTGTAGACCAGGCTGGCCTCAAACTCAGAAATCAACCTGCCTCTGCCTCCCAAGTGCTGGGATTAAAGGCGTGCGCCACCACCGCCCAGTCCAGTGCTGAGATTGTTAAAGGCTTATATTGCAGTGACTGTATTGTCATTAATAGTGTAAAAGAATGAGCACCTATCACTGTTTTTCTTGTTGCCTATTATGCAGATTGGCTTTTTGGGGAGTTGAGTATAAGCTTTGGGATAATGGGTTAGCTTTTAAATCTTGGTAGCTGATACTGAAGGTATATGTGAACAGGACTGTATAATAATACTGTACTTGGAAATCCAAGTGAATCCTCCTCTGTGGCTAGTTACCCCTCTTATTATTTATTTATTTATTTATTTAGGCCTATGGATTTGTCAACTATAAAGAAAAACATTGAAAATGGACTGATCCGAAGCACAGCTGAGTTTCAGCGTGACATCATGCTGATGTTTCAGAATGCTGTTATGTACAATAGCTCAGACCATGATGTCTATCACATGGCAGTAGAGATGCAGAGAGATGTCTTGGAACAGATCCAGGTACATTGATGCTCATTTTTGTTTCAGTAGGGATGAAATGCAGGGAAGAATTGATGAGTTCATTGGTAAATATTTTTATTTCTTGCTGAAGTTTTATAGATTTGACTGGTTTGATGGAAGAATTATGATACAAATTCTATCTTTTTGGGCTGGAGAGCTGGCTCAGTGGTTAAGAGCACTGACTGCTCTTCCACATGTCCTGAGTTCAATTCCCAGCAACCACATGGTGACTCACAACTATCTGTAATGAGATCTGATGCCCTCTTATGGTGTGTCTGAAGATATACATAAAATAAAAGTCTTTTAAAAAATTGTATTTTTCTTGGACAAATGAATTCAGTTTTTGAAGGTTTTTGTTGTTGCTATTGTTCTTGTTGGTAAGAATCTAATAAACCAGTGCTTCACGGGGTGCACAAATCTGGTACCTGCGAGCTACATCACATCCTCCACACACCCAGCTGACTGACGTTAGGAGTCAAGCCCAGGGCTTCATGTCTGCTGGACCAGCACTGTCCATCTAAACTGTATCCCTAGCCCCCTTGGAAGTTTTCAGGTCAGTGTATAAAGGGCTGGTGTTATTAGTTACTGTGGCACATGTATTCAACCAAGACTTTATAACCCTAGTTATCACAAGTAGTCTACTTCAATCTTACACACCCTTTGTGATGTTGATCTGGAAGCAGTAGTGTATCTTTGTTAAGTTTGCCACGTGACTTTAGTTGCTGAAGGCTCTTTGGCTTGTTTTAAAGCTTCTTTTCACTTCTAAAGTCTTTAGGAATAGCTGGAAATGAGCCTTTTAGTAAGCCAAAAAGAATTGGATAGAAGAGTATAAGTTCTGTATACGTTCTGTTTATAAAATGTGAAGTATGTTAGTTCTTTCCTACTGGATTGGATCTTTATGGCCTCCCATTTTTCTTCTCCCTACAGCAATTCTTGGCCACACAGTTGATTATGCAAACATCTGAGTCTGGAATCAGTGCTAAAAGTCTCCGGGGGAGAGACTCTACCCGAAAACAAGATGCTTCAGAGAAGGTGAGCAGACCAAAATAAAACATCCAGAGAACCTTAAGTTACTCTAATACCGCTAACCTTCTGTAAGCCAGTGGTATCTGCATAGATGTTAGAATGGTGATGGCTTGCTTCTGTCTAACTGTTGAAGAAAGCTGCTATGACTGAAAATACGTTACATGGGAGATAGTTTGAGCTGAGTGAGTGAATTATTAATCCTCTGGGAGAGTGCTGTCAGGGTTGGGGATAGATTAGTTCACAGCAGTTGGCTGCTAGATATGGCTAGATGGCTGTGGGATCTCTTTCCTCTTGTTCTTGAGTTTTAAAATTTTGTCTTTGTTTTGTGTGTATGGTGCTTTTGTCTCTGTCCTGAGGTTTGGGGTACTTGTGGCTGAGAGTTTCTGTGGAACCTGATCAGTATTTGTTTGTCCTCTAACAGGACAGTGTCCCCATGGGCTCTCCTGCCTTCCTTCTCTCTCTCTTTGTAAGTATTGAATGGCTGCAAGTGGTGATGTTGCCAGAAAGATTCTCAGCTCCTGCTGGGCCTGGGTGGCAGAGGGAAATCCAACATGCAGACTGTGGCAATGTCTTGAAATTCTTTTTATCCATTGAATAGAAGCTCTTTGTCTTCTGCATTCTGGTCTCTTTGCTTGTGTGTGTGTGGAGGGTTGGGAGGGGCAACTTTGAAGGTCACTGCATTGAACTCTGAGACATTCTTGGGGTAAAGACCTAGGACGCACCTGCTCCTCATTTCTTGCTTCCACTTTTTACCAATTCTTAACTTACAATGGGAGACAGCAGCAAGGGCAGGTGAGATGATGCAGTGGATACAGGCACTTGCCATGGCAGTCTGCTGACCTGAGTTTGATTCCCCAGTACCCCACTGAAGGTGGAAGAAGAATGCTCCACAGAGCTGTCCTCTGAACTCCACATGTGCACCATGGCATGTGTGCTCCCATACATATGTCACATACAATAATAGTGACCACCAGATACAATAATAGCTTATGGATTATAGATAAACACAATAGATCTAGCCCCAAGGCTTTTGTTTGTTTATTCCATGAGTTAAAAAACTGACCTTGTTCATGGTAGAGCAATGAAGTGAGGGAAAGACCTTGCTAAAAAACTATGGTTCTACGATCACTGGATAACCTTTGAGAGCCTTAATTTTCCATCTGTGTGATAGAAGTAGTTATGAGTTGAGAGGCAGGAGAATTGCCTGCAGAATCAATGCATACGTAGTACACAGAGTAAGACCTTGTCTCAAAAGAAAGCATGTGGGAATACTAGAGAGGGGACCCAGCAGTTAAGAACGCTTGCTGCTCTGAGAAGATCTGGGTTGGGTTTCCAGCAACCCCCTGGTGGCTTACAACTGCCTGTAATTCCAGTTTTAAGGACTCCAGGCCCTTTTCTGGCCCTCACAGGCACTGTACACTTGTGGTGCACATATACACATGTAGGCCAAACATTTGTACATATAAAATGAAAACAAGTCTTTAAAACAAAAAAAAGAATAATTGGAAGGAAAAAAAAAAAAGAGTAAGATTGAGATACCTGTCCAGCCTACCTCACAGGGATGTTGTGAGGGTTAAATAAGTTATGAAACTAACTTGAAAAAAAATTAATTAAAATCTTACACAAATGCAAGGTATTATTTCTATTCTTACTGTTGGCTATTGGCAATTTACGTTCTAAAATTTTTTAATCCTTGCATGTTAGAAATGCAAAACTGGTCTGGTCCGGCAAAAGTGTTCACTAGTTCATCTTGCCTGTAGAGCTGTACCACAGGCAGAAGAACACCGTGACCTCTATTCTTTCTTATTGGCCTGCAACAGTGACTGGATCCTCATTCGAGTGGCTGGCTATTGCAAGGCTGGTTAATAGGATCTTTTATCTATCGAAGACAGCAAAGTTTTGCACAAGAGGAAGGATCTGGGCTACAGGGAGAGAACAGCAGATGGAATGAAGCCTGATTGTCCTGATGTCATGGAAAACAACTGTCAGGAGGTGCTAGGGAACTAGTGCCAGGGTCAGTCTGCAGGAAAGGCCTTTCTTATAGGGACCAACAACTGGACAGGTATGTTAGCCACGCACCTCACTATCCACTGCCCTTTGTGCCTGTCCCACCTTTCATTTTCTCTACTATTTCTTTTCACACAATTGAGCCCGCCCGGGTGGGGTGACATATAGTCAGTCTGTGGGACACCAGGTGGATTTTGAGGACACGAAGACAACACTGTCTTACAGTATCACTCACAGAATACCAGGTCTTCTTTTAGCTACTCTGTGGGAAAACAGGAAATCCCTTCCACCTCATCCCTTCGGTATTCTCTGCAGATTCTTTCCCCCAAGAAATCAAATTCCCAGCATTCCTGCTGTACCTCATCTCTTACTATGTAAGCAACTCACTCATGTTTTCTTCCTTTCTTTGATGTTGTCTAGGATGGGGGAACCAGGGGACGCCGCTGTGCCATTGAAGCAGATATGAAGATGAAGAAGTGAACGCCCTCTTTGAGCTGAGCCTGAAATAGAAATAAGCAAGATACTTTAGCTTGGGCTTGTGGGCTCAGTTCCACACTTGATCTTAGTCAAAAGGCTGAGAAGCAGGGAGTCCAGAAGTGGAATTACAGAAGAGGAGGTGCCTGGGCCAAATGACATGAGTTGAGAAAATCTCTTTTCAGAGAGTTGGAGTAGCACAGATGCCTGTTTTAGGGCAGAAATCATGGGCTCTGTTAATGCCCTAATGTGTAACTAGCAGATTGTAGCTAATTTGTACTGTCTTGTGAAGTGTACAGATTTTTAAAAAAATAATAATAATAAACCTGTGAAGTGTGTATATATAACAATCAGAAGGAAAACTCTGGCCTTTGGTGTGTCCTTTGTGTTTGAGATGTGTTTTCTTTACCATGATAACTGAGTGTGTATGGGAGAAGATGGTTAGAGCTGAGGAGTCCCATAAGCTGCCTGCTGTGACTGAGAGGAGGTAAGTCAAGACCAAAGTAGTAATTAGTGTTTTTAAAGGACTTGATTGTGTAAAAAGGATGATTTGACTATTTACTGGGCATTTCTTGAATGTTTGGGAAGTACTAAGGGTTTTAAGATCTGGTTATGTTTCTTAGGGATTAGACCACGGGCAAATGCAGCAGACATGCCAGTCTTTGCCGATGCTGTCAGCGTCTCTATAGGTAGAACTAGTATACGGTATCAGTTTGGTTATTTTGAGGTGGAGTCTCCCTTGTTTGATAATGCTAGCCTACAGCTCAAATCTTTCAATTTGAACTTTCCCAGTAGCTTGGATTACAGGTGTGTGTAGCACGCTAAGCCAAGAGTGCTTAAAAACAAACAAACAAAATTTACTATTACATTTGTGTAAAGGTTAATTTTTGAGGGTTGTGATGTTTGGGGCTGGGAATGTTTTTGCTAGTATAATGGTACAGCTTCTTGGCTAGTTTCCTTGTCAATTGCCAGTGCTGGGAGAAAGAAATCCCATGGAAACATACCAGTAATTCCAACACTGAAAACTGAGGCAAGAGGATAGCTGACAGTTTGAAGCTAGCCTGGGCTACAGAGGGAGACATTGTCTCAAAACAATCTATTAGTGGGACCTGCATGGAGTTCTCAGTGGGTTCAGACACCTGCTAACATGCCTGACCACCTGAATCTGATCTCTGAAACCCACATGGTGGGAGGAAAGAACGGACTCCTGCAAGGTGTGTTCTGACCTCCACGGCATAGTGGCATGTGCATTCTCATATATATGTACATGTATGTGTGCACACAAATGTAATGTGTTAATATGTCCTCACTTCTAACTTCTGTTACTAAATAAAAATTTGATTCAGCAGTGAAATGAACTAGTATGACCCTTTTTAAAAATAAAGCAAATAAGCTGGGCGTGGTGGCTCACGCCTTTATCCCAGCACTCAGGAGACAGAGGCAAGCAGATTTCTGAGTTCGAGGCCAGCCTGGTCTACAGAGTGAGTTCCAGGACAGCCAGAGCTATACAGAGAAACCCTGTCTCGAAAAACCAATCAATCAATCAATCAATAAATAAAATAAAATGAATAGTGGGGCATTCTTTAGTTCTTTATTCTATCTTGAGGAAAACGGTTTAAGAAGATCCTTAAACCCAGGTGTGGTATTGAACACCTTTAATTCTAGGATTCCACAGGCAAGTAATCTCTTGTGAGTTCCAGGCCAGCCTGGTCTACATACATAGTTCCAGGCTAGCCAGGGCTACCTAGTGAGACCCTGACATTAAAAAAAAAAAAAAAAAAAAAAAAAAAAAAAAAATCTAAACAAAAGGATATGGCTGATAAAATTTGAGGGCTTGGGAAGTGTCTTAGAGTTTGTGGAGGAAGCCTTGGATTTTATCCCTAGCCCTTCATTTACCATTGTGACACAAACCTGTAATCCTGGCACTCAGCAGGTAGATGGTGGATCAGGTCAAAGGGATTTAATTGCCTACAAAGCAAGATATAGACCACAAGACCCTGTTTGAAAATGTAAAATTTGTTAAGTTAAGGGAGAAGTTAGTCTTTGCGGTGATAGAGAATTCAGTCAGTCCAGGAATTAAGACTCAAAGCAGTTCACAAACTGGCATGTGTTACAAATACCAAGGCACTGCAGAGGCAAAGGCAAGTGAATCTATAGGCAAGGCAGCCTGGCCCACGGAAGTTTCAGGCTAGCTAGGGTTGCATGGTTGAGACCATATCTAATACAAAATTTAAGATGGAATTGTTTGTGGATATAATACATTAAAAGATAGATTTTCAGTTGATAAAAAAGCTGATACATGTGCTTACCAAGGTTGGGGCAAAAATAAGGAGATGTAATTGGAAGAAAAGATGAGACAAAAGACACTCCACCTCGTGGTGGGAGCTAGAAAGCTAGGCATGGTGGCACAACGTGGTAATTTCAGCCAG
The DNA here is from genome assembly GCF_978045245.1 of Mus caroli. Taxonomy (NCBI): domain Eukaryota; kingdom Metazoa; phylum Chordata; class Mammalia; order Rodentia; family Muridae; genus Mus; species Mus caroli. The sequence goes on along the minus strand of NW_028227274.1, from coordinate 32,029,775 downwards.
CACGTACTTGTAAAGCTTAAGTAGAATTTTGAGTTTGAAGACATAGTAAGACTAGAAAGTGGGGAGGGTGGGATGCAAAGTGTGTGTTGCTCTTGCAGAGAAGTTGAATTCAGTTTCTAGCACTCACATCAGGCCTCTTAAAACTCTTACTCCAGCAGCTGAGGCGCCAGCATTTCACACAGGCATAGAAACAGAAACAGTCATTTAAAAAAAAAAATTTTTTTTTAAACCAAGGAAGTAACTGAACAGAGAAAAAAGTTAAAACTTTAAAGGAATTAATGACAAAGAAGGCGGCCAAGCAAGAGCTCAAGTAAAGAAGACGTGTTGAAAGCTGTATCTAGATGCTGGGGACGTAGCTAGGTCATCTTAACACTGAGGAAATCCTGGACTCCATTTGTAGCACCAGATAAAACCAGGTCACCTTCTCAGCTACCTACTGAATTCAAGGTCAGTCTACATGAGACCCTGTCTTTAAAAGAAAGAAAAACGAAAATTGCAAAAGAAAGGAAACAAGAAGGTGATTAAAATCTGTGTTTTGGGCTGGAGAGATGGATCAACATGTTGAAAGAGTGCTTGCTGTTCTTCCAGAAGGCCTGAGTTTGATTCCCAGCACCTACATCAGGTGGGTACCACCACTTGTAATGCCGGGATCAATCTCTCCCTCTTCTGACCCCATGGACTCCTGTACACGTATTCATTCACTCACGCACACAGATATACCACGTTAAAAACAAAATCTTTAAAACTTCCAAATAAATGAATAAACAAATGAATAAAACTCAAGTGTTTCTGTTTTTATTCTGACAATCAGATATGACCAGAAGGATGCCAAAGGTAACCATGAGTGTTTTGAAACTAATGATTAATAAGTTAATAATAGATTAAAATTGGTGTACACTGAGGAATACCTTTTTATCCTCAAGTTTATTGTCTTTGAGTTCCTGGGTTATTTGTAATAAAACAAGTCTATTAAGCCAGATATGTTCTAATTCTTTCTCTTCTTTTGGAGTATGAACAAATCCAAGTTTTAAAATGGGGTAATATAAACATAAAGCTATTTTTTCCCAAGACATAATTTTTTTTTATTTTCTCCCTTCATCTAGACTCTATGCCTCCTAGTTAATAGACATTTCTGGACCTTTCCTATGAACTTGGAAGATAGGGGTGTAATGGGAGTGTTGATTTGAGTGAATTTGTTATTTTTTTTTTTTAATTAACACATTTTTCTCAATGTGTTTACAGGCGGGGTGTGAGTGGGTTTGGTTGGATTCTGGACAAGACTCTCATGATGACTCTGAGTTGAGCAATGACTGCAGGTCCCTCCTCAGCTCTTGGGACTCCAGTCTGGATCTTGATGTGGGCAGCTGGAAGGACACCGAGGATGCAGAGGCTGAGGCTGATGAGCTCGAGGAAAGCAGCCCAGAGAGAGGATGTAGCGAGCTTTTTGTGGGTGATGTAGAAAGTGAAGAAGCTCGGGAAGAGGCAGAACAAGGCACACCCCAGGAACTGCTCTCTGAGGTAATGGTGAAGGAAGCTATTGTTTCTGTAGCTTCCCCTTCCCTTCCTTCCCCTCCCTCCCCTCTAGCCCTTCCCCTTCCTCTTCCCTTCTCTTGTCTTTCCTTTTGAGATCGGATCTGGCCACTGAGCCCCGGGAACTCCTGAGGTTCTTGAGCTTCAGCTTCCCAAGGCCTGGAACTTTCAGGTATGCAGCACCATGGCCCACTCAGCTTCTTAGCCTTGAACAATCCTACTATTTACTAGTGGTTAAGAGCACTGCCGCTCTTGCAGAGGACTAGGGTTCTCAGCACCTCCATCAGGCAGCTCGCAAATGCCTGTAACTACAGCTCCAGGGGACCCAATACCCTTTTCTGGCCTCTGAAGACACCAACATACATGTGTTATGTGTATACTCAGAAATACACACACATGTAAATAAAATTTTTTGAATGTATGTATGTTTGTATGTATGTATGTATGTTTCTTTGAGACAGGGTCTCACTATGCAGCATTGGCTATCCTGGAACCCACTGTGTAGACCAGGCTGGTCTCAAGCAGATCTGCCTGCCTCTGCCCTCTGAGTGCTGGAACTAAAGGTGTGCCCCCACCAACCCCAGAAAATAAAAATAAATCTTTGAAAAATAAAATCAAAATACAAATTTCACTATGGCAGTGGTTGATTGCTTCTAATATAGAATATACACCAAATATGTAGTTTGCAACTAAATGTCCTAAATCCACAGTCTTTAGGACCCTGGGTCTCAGGGAGTAGAATTTTTATATGCAGGGCTGCCTTATGATGAGTGTTCTTGCCATATGTTTAAGTCTCATCTTTGTTTTGGGGGGTTTTTTGTTTGTTTGTTTTTCGAGACAGGGTTTCTCTGTATCGCCCTGGCTGTCCTGGAACTCACACTGTAGACCAGGCTGGCCTTGAACTCAGAAATCCACCTGCCTCTGCCTCCCAAGTGCTGGGATTAAAGGCGTGTACCACCACGCCTGGCCCAAGTGTCATCTTGGTTAAGCGCAGAAGACTAACAGGTTGAGACAGTGAGTTTATATTTATTTATTTATAGATGTTTCCACTTCTATAGAAGGAATAGAGTTCAGGTTTGTTTGGCAGCCACTCCCAATTTATATATATATATGTATGTATGTATGTATGTATGTATGTATATATATATGTATGTATATGTGTGTGTGTGTGAATAGATAAAATTATGGTATAATTTAATCTGAAAGAGCCAAGAACTATATCTACATGTTCACCCTAATGGCCCCAGCAACTAACCTGTAATACAGTTTAATGACTGAATGATTGGCTGAGTTAAATCTACTTGCTTTCTTAGACTTAGTCATGCTGACATTGTGAGCATGTGGCACTTCTAATGTATGGTGCCCGTTTCCCCTGCTGTTTCCCTTGCATCCACTAATGAACTTTGATTGCAGGTAGCTTACTTATTTAATGGAGCCATTGTGCATTCGCAGCAAAGAATCAAATGAAACCTGTTGCCCTTCATCTGGTATCTGGCAATAGAAGGGCAGGGTAGTGGGAACTCCCAAAGTAGAAGATCCCTGCAGACAGACAGGAGAGCGAAGCTAGACCTAGTGCTGAAAAGGAGCTCCTGAGAGAATATGGAAAGCCAGAGGCAGCTCCTGCCCCTGGACATAGCTAGGCCATAAAGGGGCTATCCACAGAGTGGAGAGGTGACATGCTTATGCCACCTGATCGTCACAGGGAGGTGGAACAGAGTGGCTAAAACACAAGGCTTAACTCCAAAGACTTAGAGAAAATTCTTGTGTCCAAAGTCTGGCTTTAGCACGAGTTTTAGCCATGTGATCTTCAGTATGTTACTGGATATTGAGAACCCTTTTTCTCTGCTCCAGACAGATTAGTGCTCTACTTTGAACACTAATTTGTATCTGTGTGTGTGTATGTGTGTGTGTGTGTGTGTGTGTGTGTGTGTGATTTAAATGTAAGAATTCAGCCAAACTTTGTGGCATACCCCTATAGTCCTAGCACTTGGAAGGCAAAGGCAGGAGGATCAGAAGTTCAAGGTCACCTTTGGCTACACAATGAATTTCAGACTAGCCTGGGCTACATGACACTCTGTCTTAAAACACAAACAGGGCTGGGGGTGAGTTCAACTGGTAGATAGCTTGCTCAGCACACATACATAAAGCCTTGAGTTTGAGCCATTGTACCAAATAGGAAGGGTGTGATGTTGCACACCTGTAATCCCAGCAGGAAGATCAGATATTTGAGGTTACCCACAGCTATACCAAGAGGTAAATAAGATTGGAATGCAAACAGGAAAACAAGACAATCCAGCCAACTTCAGTGATGCATACCCATAGTACCAGCTCCTCGGGAGGCTGAGGTACAAGAATCATTTGAACTTAGGGATTGAGATCTTCTTGGGCAAGACAGTAAGGCCTGTCTCAAACCAATAAATAGCTAAATAGGAAAATATGGGCCTGTGAGCCAGCTCAGCAACTAAAGGTGTTTGCTACCAAGTCTGAAGACCCAGGTTCAATCCCCAGAACCAACATATTGGAAGGAGAGAACTGACCCCACCCCAGTTAGATGTGCCACACTAGTTACAAGGCCCCTTGTCATTCAGCTTTCCCAGGGTTCCCAAACTGTACCATTTTTATCCTAACAGTGTCTTAGCGCTAACATACATAATCAGTAAATTTAGACTCTCATCGTTGATATTATCTGGCCGGCTATAATAGCTGGTTTTAAGACCACAGGTTATAGTGGAGGGCTGGGTTTTTTTTTTATATATATATTTATTTTCTATTGGGAGGGGCTCGTTTTGTTTGTTGTTAGTTCTTCCTATAGAAGTCAATGTCAAACTTAGAATTGAGTAAATTCACTTTTTCATCTTGAAGCCATTTTTTAAAAAGATTTATTTATTTATTTATTTATTTATTTATTTATTTATTTATTTATTTATTATGTGTAAGTACACTGTCTTCAGACGCTCCAGAAGAGGGCGTCAGATCTCGTTACAGTTGCTGGGATTTGAACTCAGGACCTTCGGAAGAGCAGTCAGTGCTCTTAACCGCTGAGACATCTCACCAGCCCCCTGAAGCCATTTTTAAATTGCTCAGATTATCATGGAAAACTTTATTGATTTGTCTACTGAAGTCACTTTCCTCTAATTTTTCTGGTATCTTCATGGGATTGGCCTCTTCTTACATTAAGGTCTGCCTTCATTTTACTCTGTGTAAGTAAATTTTATCTACTGCTTCTTGGATTTCTCAGGGGGAGGCGCAGCAAGACTCAAAAGAGGATGATCAAGGTGAAGGGTCAGCTTCAGATGGAGAAGACATGCCCCCTTTAGGTGAGGGTCGGGAAGGCATCCGAGTTCAGGAAACTCCCCTGGTGAATATCCTGTACAACTCCTCACAACTGTAAGTACAGGGCTGAGTGTAGCTGAATGGTAGAGTGCTTGTGTAACACACTCAAGGTTCTGCATGTGACCCCAGCACTGCTGGGGTCTCTAACATAGTTCTTCCTACAAGGGTGTTAGACTCATACTTTTATTTATTTCTCTTTATAATTACTTGAATTCATTACCATGAAATAAATTGTTTTATAAGTCTTTTTTTTAAGAAGGAAGTTACAGGTGGAAAACCCTTAGAATTTTTTGAACAAAGTTCTCATTATGTTTCCAACGCTAAAAATTATGTTAAAATTTTAACGTACTATAAATAGAGGTTTATATGCTATTGTCTTACAAAACAAGCCTGATTTGAAACTGGAGATAAGGCTCAGTGGTCAAGAGTACTTGCTCCTTTTGCAGAGGACCTGGGTTCAATTCCCAGCACCTACCTGGTGGCTCACAACTGCCCTTAACTCCAGGTCCAGGGGAACTGACACCCATTTCTGACCTGCTTCAGTACCAGGCATATACACAACACTAATATATACATGCAAGCAAAACATCCATAGTTATAAAATCAAATAAATGTTTTTAAAGCTCTTTGGTTGACATTAGTCTCACAGATGGGTATGTAGCTCGGTGGTAGAACACTTGCTTAGTAGATGCAAAGTCCCAAGTTCAATCCCCAGCACTGTGAAAAAGAGAGGCAAATAGAGTCTTTCCTACAAATTCGCCTTCTCAATAATTACTGGTTTCGTTTACTTTGGGAATGATGCTAAGTGACCTACTATTATACACACTATACCTTTTTGAAACTATTGAAACAGGTTGAGCAGTGGTGGCACACAGCCTTAAATCCCAGCACTCGGGAGGCAGAGGCAGGCGGATTTCTGAGTTCAAGGCCAGCCTGGTCTACAAAGTGAATTCCAGCTCTTGCTGTTCTGTGCCCTGTAACGCTCCTCCCGCTCCTCCCACCTCTGACTCCTCAGTGCTGGGGTGACAAGTCTCCATCAGACTGTTTACTAGAAAGCAAAAGCCAGCCAGCTCTGTCGGTGCAGGCAGGCTGTAATCTCAGCACTCAGAGGGGCTGGTGCTCAAAACTGTATAACGAACCTGTTTTCATGTGACATTATTACTGGGGAAATGTGAACAAACATCTATTTACTTCACTAGGAAACTGACAACAGAACACAGGAATGGGACCACCAGAGTCCAACCCGGAGAACTAAGGGATTTGCTAGGATCATTTACTGAAAAATAGGGGAGGGGTTCCTTACAGGAGAATGGATGTCACAAAGGCAGCTATGTCACTGAAACTCTTCCCATACTACGTAACAGCTTATGAAAGATGAAACCTTTGATCTTTCTGTTCAAGTTTAGCCAGCTTAATAAATTGGAGAGTCTCGTCAGAAGTCCTCACTATTCATATAACTCTTTGGGCAGGGTGCTGTGGATCTTTTCAGTCCTGAGATTTGCCAGTTGTTTGCTTACTGAGCTTGCAGAGCCTCCTTTAGAACTCCCCAAGTCTTGTTTGTTTGTTTGATCATTTGTTTTGTTTTGAGACAAGGTCTCAAGCATACATAACCCTAGCTGTCCAGGAGCATCCTATATAGACCAGGCTCACGTGAACTCACAGAGGTCCACCTAGCTCTACCTCGAAAGTGCTGGGATTAAAGGCTTGTGTCAACACACCTGGCATCTTTAAAGATCCTGAATCTTTTAACATCCTGAATCTTTTAAGGAGTTTCACTTCAAAATGGAATGTTTCAATTCAGAAAAAAAAAAAAAAAGCATATATCTTCTCTATCTAAAAGAAAAAAGAAGGAAGAAAAGGAAAGAAAGAAGAAAGGGAGGGAGGCGGCGGGGAAGGGAAAGAAAGCAGTGGCATAGCAGTAATGATGCCTGCTGACCAAATACCCTTTCTGTTTATCTGGTTTTTAAGCAGGGTCTCATGTAACCCAAGCTGGCCCAGAGCTCTGTATGATGGTAAGAAGGGGCTCAAACCTCTGACCCTGCTGTTTTTACCTCCTAAGTGAGATAGAACGTTGAATTATTATGTTAAAGCAGAGGTTTAAAACTCCTCTAATAAACTGTCCCATACCTGGGCTTGGTGCCTCATACTTATAATCCCAGAATTCACTAGCTCCCTGGTTGACCCTATGTCAAACAGCAGTCCCTGAGGTAGGAAGGTGGAGCAGACCCCAGTGGTGGAGCTCATTACGGAGCTCTTGGCTCGCATACTCAAAGACTATGTCCTAGCCCTGGAAAACAAAACAGATATTCTCCTGACCCTCTTCTTGCTCATCCCTTAGTCCCTACTGACAGACCAGAGAAATGGAGCCTTTTGGTCTCCACTTCTACACAGGTTCTATCTACTCCCTTGCTTTTACTATTTATGTTGCTTGCTATATATCCATATAGGTAAAATAAAGGTCAGATGGAAATTCTTAAAATATGCTTAGCTGGTTAATTTTGAGTTTATAAAACCTACCATAGTACATGTAGTGGATACATTAAATACCTATTATTTAAATGTATGAATGAAGTTCTACAACCTAGTACAAAGGAGCTATTGTTAATTTAGTCTGAGTGATCAAAGACTTAAGGCACACATGCTACTGTAAACAAATCTCTCAACTACCCTCCTGAAACCTAATGACACTCATTGGGACGGACACACACACATACACACATACACACATACAGACACTACATACACACACACACACACACACACACAAGTAGAAGGGAGGCTCTCTGGGAAAAGGAAGGAGATTAGCAGGAGTTGGAGGAAGACAAGAGATGGTGAAGGGGAGGGCTGGTGAGATGGCTCAGTGGGTAAGAGCACCCGACTGCTCTTCCAAAGGTCCAAAGTTCAAATCCCAGCAACCACATGGTGGTTCACAACCCCCGTAATGAGATCTGAGGCCCTCTTCTGGTATGTCTGAAGACAGCTACAATGTACTTACATATAATAAATAAATAAAAATTAAAAAAAAAAGAGATGGTGAAGGGTGGTGAATATGATTGAAATATATTAATGTGAATGTATGGAAATGTAATGAAATCCATTATTATGTACAATTGATATATGCTAATAAAAACATTAAATAAAATAGGAATGGCTGGAGAGATGGCTCAGCAGTTAAGGACACTTGCTCCTGCTACTCTTGCAGAAGACCCAAGTTCGTTTCCCAGCACCCATATCCGGAGGCTCACAACCATCTGTAACTCAGCTCCAGGGAGTCTGATGCCCTCTTCTGGCCTTCTCTGGCACTGCACTCATGTACACAGAAACACACAGACTTACAAAACAAAAATAAAATCTTAAAAAAATAAATAAAATAGGAAAAAAGAAAAGAAATCTGTGCTTTAAATGTCTTATTTGGATAGTGGGTTTTTTGGTAAGTAATAGCTTTTAGGAATAAATTGAGTAAAGACCATAGTAAAATTACATGATTCGATGGGATACAATTTAGATCAGGTGAGGCCGAGTGTGGTATGCATTCCTTTAATCCCAGCCCTTAGGATATAAAGGCAGGTAGATCTCTGTGAGTTCGAGGCTATCCTGGCCTACATAGCAAGTTCTGAGCTAGTCAGGGATACATAGACCATATCTCAAAATAAATTAGTAAATTATTTAAGTGGAGCTGGAGAGATGAATCAGCAGTTATAAATATTTGCTGCTCTAGTAGGGGGCCAGACTTTGGTTACCAGCACACACAAGGTGGCTCAAAAACATCTGTAACTCCAGTGCCAGGAGATAGATGCAATTGAAACATTCATACACATCAAATTAAAATAAAATAAGTCTACAAATGGAATCTAGATACGGGTGAACTATTGTATTACATGATAAAATAGCTATAAGGGGAATTAGAACTGAATAGATAACAGGAATTGTGATATCACATGAATGTATATCATTTGGTATACAATGCAAAATGATACTGTATTTTTTTTCTTCCTGAGACAGGGTCTCATGTAGCCCAGGCTATCCTTGAATTCACTGTGCAGTCCCAGGATGATGAACTTCTGACCTTCCTGTTTCTGTCTCCCAAGTGCTGGAATGACAGCTGTGCCACCATGCCTGATTTAGAGAATGTGGACATTTAAGTGTTACCAGAAGGTCTTTTGAGAGAATGATACAGTATATAATGTGGGATACATAACATAGACTAAACAGAAAAGTTTTCTTTCCTTCTCCCTCCACCCTCTTCCCTGATACAGGGTTTCTCTGTGTAGCCCTGGCTGTCCTGGAACTCACACTGTAGACCAGGCTGGCCTCGAATTCAGAAATCCACCTGCCTCTGCCTTCTGAGTTCTGAGACTAAAGGTGTGCGCCACCTCCACCTGGCTCAACAGAAAAGCTTTCAACTTGGAAAAATTATAAGATGAGATAAAATATTGAACTATTGAATCTTGAAAGAAAAGAAAAATTAGAGATTTTAGCCCAGAGAAAAAAGAATCATAAGGAGAAGGCTGATGAGATGGTTTAGCGGTTAAGAGCACTGGCTGCTCTTCTGGAGGTCCTGAGTTCAAATCCCAGCAACCACATGGTGGCTCACAACCACCCGTAATGAGATCTGAAGACAGCTACAGTGTACTTACATATAATAAAGAAATAAAATCTTTAAAAAAAAAAGAATCATAAGGAGAAAGGAATCTATAGTAGGTATTTTTTTAACGACTATGAAGCTAAGGTTATAGCTCGGTGATAGAGAGATTGCCCAGAAAACAAGAAGTCCTAAATAAATAAGTAAATAAATGAATAAAATAAATAAATAAATAAATAAAATGAAAAATAAAAACAAGACAGGGTTCAGAGCAAGGATTGAGCATGTGATGTGCCAACCCCACGGTTCATACAGAGGAGGAAGAGCACTCACTTCATCAAGTTGCCCCCCCGCCCCGCCACAAACACACACTATAAAAGAAATTAGGAAAAACCCTAAAACAACTAATATTCCTATACAGAAGAGGGCTGAGGGCTACTGGCTTGCAAGCACGAGGGCTCAGGTTTAATCCCCAGAGCAGAGAGGGAAAAAAAGAAAAAAGTTCACTTAGGAGACACAGTTGCACCCAGAACTAGTGTCGGGCAAATGGGCCCGTGTGAGAATGTGTTAGCACAGAAAGCGGAGGGTGGCCATTATTAAGAGGGTTGCTAAGGAGAATAGCGTATCTCTAGTGTGTAAAGCAGGTCGAGTGCCAGGCTGCTGACAGGTTTCTAGGTGCATTGTTCAGAGAAGGAAGTGTATGCGTAGTGCATCCAGGTAAGGGTCTTGTTAGGCTGCCAAGTGCACTCCTAGAAAAATGGTTGGTGGATGTGTAGCCCAAAGAAATGGAGTTCCCGATTGCTGTACTTGCCTGCTTCTAATAAGAGAGAATGAAAAGGAAAATTAGCTAGTTTGGCGTTGGTAATGCATAGAAACCAAACCCTGTCTCAAAAGAAGAAGAAGAAGAAGGAGGAGGAGGAGGAGAAGGAGAAATGAAACAAAACAAATATTTAGTTTTAGAATCCTAATAAAGCATAAGAGAATTCTTCGATACATGAGGAATTAATAACATCTACTATGTGTCAGGTGGTTATATGTACTTAGGAAAGAACACTGGACAAAAACTTTTTTTTCTTTTGAGGCTGCATCTCATGTAGCCCAGATTGGCCTTTAACTCATTCTGTAGCCTTGAACCTCTGGTCTTCCTGCTTCTACTTCCAAAGTGCTGCATTACAGGTGTGTACCACCATGCCCACTTCAAAAACCACTTTCTAGGTCAGCTCTGTAGAGTCACAGGTGGAATTGAGCGGGAGAAGCCCAGGCACAGGTGAGCCAGGCAGACACACCTGCAATCCCAGCATTTGGGGAGCTGGAGATTCAGGATAAAGGTTGAATGAACAGTTTAAAGACAGCCTGGACTAAACACTGGACTTTGTTGTTATTGTTGTTGTTTTGTTTTGTTTGTTTGTGCTTGTTTTGTTGTTTTTGTTTGACTTTCTTTTTTTTTTTTTTTTGGTTTTTGGTTTTTCGAGACAGGGTTTCTCTGTGTAGTCGTGGCTGTCCTGGAACTCACTCTGTAGCCCAGGCCGGCCTCGAACTCAGAAAGCCTGCCTCTGCCTCCCGAGTGCTGGGATTAAAGGCGTGCGCCACCACGCCCGGCTTTTTGTTTGACTTTCAAGACTGGGTGTGTAGCTCTGGCTATCCTGGAGCTCAGGCTGTAGACCAGGCTGGCAGCTGGCTGGGATTAAAGGCGTGTACCACCACTGCCTGGCTATAAGCAGAGATTTTTAGAATAGTTCTTACTATGTAGCTGACCCTTTCGCCAAATACGTGGGATTGCGGCAGGGAGGAAAGAGAAGAAAGAAAAGGGGCACAAGCAATTTGAGAGCTGTAGTGAACACTTACCCAGCATGGTGGCATAAGCCTATAATTCAAGTATTATAGAATATGGAGGAGGAAAATTTAGTAGCTCAGGGTCATCTTCAGTTACATAGCTAGTTCAAGGCCAGCTGTCTTACACGAGACCCTGACTCTAAAGGAAAAAAAAAAGAGAGAAATATAAAACAAGCCAACGAAAGTAACCACTTCATTGGGTAGTAGTGACATAGTTTATTGTGGCTGGAGAGACATGGTTCAGCAGTTAAGAGCCCTTGCAGCTCTTGTAGAGGACCTGGGTTCAGTTCCCAGCACCCATAAGAGGCAGCTCACTACGATCTTCACTATCAAGATCAAGGGCGCCCTATTGTGCTCTACTGATACCAGTTCATTCTTGATACACATAAATTCACACAGGCACACACAGAGGCACATAAAAGAAAAAATGCGAATACACACACACACATATATATATATATATATATGTATATAGCATACTCTCCTTTTTAAAAGTATTAAGTGCATTTTCATACCTATGAGACTATATTCCTTCAAATGTGTAATTAGGAGCACTATGGCGTGAAAAAGCCTCATTACCCACCCAGTGAGACACAGTACCACTTATGAAGCGACTGTCTCTTTTCTGTCGTGTATTCTGTAGGAATGACCTAAGCCAAGGTGATCCTATTCAGGATCAGTTCCTATTTAAGAAGACTCTTTTGCAAGTCTGGAAGATGATTGCCAGTCACAGGTAGGTTTCCAAAGGGAAATCCTCTCCAGAACCAAAACGCATACTTGGATACGAGCACAGAGGGGATATGTCCGTCTCTCCTGCAAGCCACAGTTGGGTTGGCGGTTGCAGTTTACCTGGTGATGTGCCTGCCCAGAGAGCATGAAGTCCTAGGTTTCATCTGAGTATAGCAAACACTGGCTGTGGCCACACAAGCCTACCATCCCAACCTTAGGGAAATAGAAGTATACGCCTCCTTCCCACAGTAGCAGGTCCTCAGAGCAATGGACATGGCTCAGTTGGTAAAACACCTTCCTAGCAGTCATGAAACCCCAGATCTAATAATCCTCAGTGTTGCACACACCTGTATACAGGTCTACAGCTATAGTTCCAGCACTTGAGGAGTCAAGGTAAGAGAATCAGAGATGCATGGCCATCCTCTGCAATATAGCAAGTTTGAGGTTAGCCTGAGCTTCATAAGACCCTGCTCACCCCCAAAAACAAATAAATGACGAGAGAGAGAGAGAACTCAGCAGGTAAGAGCACTAGCTGCTCTTGCAGATGACATCGGAGGATCAGTTCCCAGTCCCCATAGTGCCCAGCACTCCAGCTCCAGGGCATCAGACGACCTCTTCTGACTTCTGTGAGCACTACATGCACGGACACATATGTACATGCACGGACACATATGTACATGCACGGACACATATGTACATGCATGGACACATATGTATATGGACTCAAACATTCCTACGCATAACATGAAATACATATTTTTATAAGGGAAACTAAAGATCAGGGTCTTGGAAAACTTCCACAAATTTGTGAACCCTTAATTTAAAAAGATCACAATGAGCCAGGCATGGCATGCATGGGTGGCGCACTTGAATCCCAACACTCAGGAGGCAGAGGCAGGTGGATCTTTGTGAGTTCAAGGCCAGCCTGGTCTAAAAGCAAGTTGCAAGTTCCAGTACAGCCAGGGCTACTACACAGGGAAACCCTGTCTTGAGAGAGAGAGAGAGAGAGAGAGAGAGAGAGAGAGAGAGAGAGAGAGAGAGAAGATTATAATAATAGTTAAAATATTCCATGGGTTAGACCCCCTGCCCCTGCCCCTGCCCCTGCCCCACATTTTTGCTGCTTGGAAAGTCAACAAGAAGTCATATGTCATCACTGCTGCTTGCTTGTTGCTCTGTAGCCTGGCTCACCTAGAACTAGAACTAGACCTCAATATGCTGTGGAGGCAGGCCTCCAGTTCTTGGTGACCCTCCTGTCTCAGCTTCCTTAGTGTTATGGAGCTGCCATGCCTGGTTTACTCTGTAGTTTAAGTATTCTTGTTAGCTGCCACCCTCTCCATAAGACTGACTGACTTGGCAGACTTCTTTATCCTCCTTGGGTTTGTTTCTTAACAGGTTTAGCAGCCCATTTCTGAAACCCGTGTCAGAGAAGCAGGCTCCGGGATACAAGGATGTGGTGAAAAGGTCAGTAGGGGGGGGGGGGACAAGGGAAAGCTTGGTCGCCTTTTCAGTATTGATTTTTAGTTATTTATAGGCAGTGTCTCATGGAGCCCAGGGTAGCCTTAAAGTGGCTAGATAGCTGAGGGACCCTCCTGACTCCAATTTCTGGGTTCTGGGATTATAGGCTTAGGCTGCCATGCCAAGTTTTTGTGGTGTTGTGGGTTAGACCCAGGGCTTAGTGTGTGCTAAATAAGCATTGCCAGCTGTGCAACAACCCCAGGCTGGCTCAGCTCTTCTCTTTCTTATGTTTGTCTTGTGGGCTGCATGTAGCATGTAGCCCAGGCTGGCCCAGCTCTTGTTTGCCTGTTCTGTTTTGTGGGTTGCATGGCTGGTCTTACATAACTGAAGTTCACCTTGAATTCTAAGTCCTTCTGCTTCTTCTACCTGTGAAGTGCTAGGATTGCAGGCCTGAGCCACTCCACCAGGCCCTTGGTGACTTCTTTGTCTGTCTTTTCACTCTTTATTTCCCATCTCTTGGGCTACTTACCTTATTTACAGCACTCACAGACTCAAGATATGGTCTACAGCCAATGAAGCTCTGCCTCTACCTCTTGAGGACTAGAGTTATAGATATTGCTAATGTTTTGTTTTAAATTTTGTTTGCCATTTGTCTAACTGGAGATGTTCCCACCTCAGTCCTACACAGTGCTATAATTACATATGTGTGCACAAATCCCCTTGTCAGTCCACATTTGACAATATTTTCTCTTTTTTGTTTTTTGTTTTGTTTGTTTGTTGTTTTTTCGAGGCAGAGTTTCTCTGTATAGCCCTGGCTGTCCTGGAACTCACTTTGTAGATCAGGCTGGCCTCGAACTCAGAAATCCGCCTGCCTCTACCTCCCGAGTGCTGGGATAAAGGCGTGCACCATGCCCGGCCCGACAATATTTTCATGAAGAAAAATTTAAGGAGGACCCTGTGTTTATTCAGGAAGATAGTGTTAGACATGTTAAATAGAAATTAAACACATTGGCTAAGCGGAGAATTTTGAATGTTAGCAAGTACATCTAAAAGGTTGCCATGATGGAGTCTGTCTGCGTCAGTGAGTGTTGACCCCACTGGTGTGAGGACCAGAGTGGATCCCCAGCACCTGTAGAAAAAGCTAGGCACAGTGGCAATGGCACCTACTTTTAGTTACATTCCTGGGGCGTGAAGACAGGAAGATCCCAGCCAATCTACATAAAACAATGAGCAGCGGGTTCAACACAGAACAAGTGTGGAAGACACTGTTATCAACCTCTGGCCTTCATGTGTATAGTCATGCACACACACACTCACATATACACAGGAACACACTCATACACACACACACACACACATTTGTGCTGCTATAATAAAATGCCACTAAGTGAATAATTTATGAACAACAGAAATGTTTTTCCCATGGGTTTGGAACCTGGAAAGTCTAAGATCAGAGTGCCTACAGACTTGGTGTTTGAGACAACTAGTCTATTCCTCACAGTAGAGCCACACAGTCAAACCCTACACCAAACAAACAAACAGAGTCAGAGGTTTCTATTCAACAACGATAATCTTACAGTTCCAGAGCAATATGGTCCATCATGTCACGGAAGGTGTAGGAGCAGAACAAGAGAGAACAAGTGGATGACTGGTCCGCAGGAATCAGAGAGAGAGAGAGAGAGAGAGAGAGAGAGAGAGAGAGAGAGAGAGAAGAGACAGAGAAACACATAGAGAGACAAAGAGACACACAGAGAGAGACAGAGCAGAGAAAGAGAGAACAAGAACAGAAGTCTGTTTTCCCCCATTTCTCTTGCAGCAGGCTCTACCTTTTAAAGGTTCTACAACTTTGTCGAGTGACTCCATCAGCTGGGGACTGGTTGTTCAAACACATGGACTTTAGGGGCTATTTTACATTCAAACACAACAATGACACCTCTGATTCTGACGACAAATGACAATTTGAGTTCTGCAAAGTACACAGAAGTTGCCAACTGTTCTTGCCATCTGGCCATTGGAGTCTCAGCTCTGTACATCTGTGTGTGTTCCTTGTGATAGTGTGAAGGCTTGTTGTGTTGTTGTTGTTGTTGTTGTTGTTTTCCACGATAGGCTTCCTCTTTGTCTTCTGAGGCATCTTTTGGGAACACTTCTCAGCAGCTTTGCCTTCAACTCTGAAAAGCCTTTTTCTATTAAGAGTTTCTAGAACATCAGGAGCCATCTTTTTCTTTTTTCTTTTTTTTTTTTTTTTATTCATTTATTATATGTAAGTACACTGTAGCTGTCTTCAGACACTCCAGAAGAGGGCGCCAGATCTCGTTGCGGATGGTTGTGAGCCACCATGTGGTTGCTGGGATTTGAACTCTGGACCTTTGGAAGAGCAGTCGGGTGCTTTTACCCACTGAGCCATCTCACCAGCCCCCATCTTTTTCTTATTCTTGGTGCTCCCATGGTTACAGCCAGAAAGGAGCAGCGCTTCATCTCTTCAGGCCTCATCGTGGTTCCCATTCTTACTCTGGAGGCTGAGGCAGGAATATCACCAGGTGAAGGCCAGCATAAACAATGGCAAGACAGACGGCCCTGCTGCTTCTGCCTTCCAAGGGCTGGGGTGAAAGTGGATGCCACCATGCCCAGCAAACCCCATGTCAGAAACAGTAGTCAGAGTGGGCCTCAGGTCAGCAAGCTGAGAGGCTAATTCCCTGTGACAGTGCAGTCGGAGAGCAAGTTCAAGGCCGGCCTGGCAGCCTCATAAGATCTTGTCTGTGAAAATGTAAAAGGAGGGCTGGGGTAAGGGTTTATTGGGAAGCTACTTAATGTAGGATGTGTAAGGCACTGGGGCAGTGGTTCTCAACCTTCCTGATGCAGTGACCTTTAACAGTCTCTCGTGTTGTGATTCCCTCAACCGTAATGTTACTTTGTTGCTAGATCATGACTGTACTTTTGCTACTGTTTGGAATTGTAAGCTATCTAATGTGCAGGACATCTGATATTGGATCCCCAAAGGGGTTGTGACTACAGGTTGAGAACTGCTATCCTAGGTTCACTAGCCAGTGCCTCTAAGCTGATGATGAGGAGAAGTAATGCCTACGTTGTGTGTTTACTAAGATTAATTTACCATAGAATGTGCACAGCGTAGTGCTTCACCTCTGTAGAGGATCAGATGTAACCGGCTGCTATTTTATTATTTTATGAAAGTTGATATCTTTGCTGTTCTTCTGGTTTGCTTTCCATTGCTGGGGTAAGCACCGTGACCAAAGTCAGCGTGGGGGAGAAGGGTTTACTCCATCTTTACCACTCTTAGGCCATCATCCAGGGACGTCGGGACAGGAACTCAGTTCAGGGACTTGGAGGCAGGAACCAGAGGCCCTGGATGGTGCTGCTTACTGGCTTGCTTGTGGCTTGCTCAACCTGCTTTCTTACAGAACTCAGGACCATCTGTCCAGGAGTGGCACTGCCTACAGTGGGCTGGGCCCTCCCACATACATCATTAATCAAAAAACAAAAACAAAACAAAACAAACAAAACAGTCCCTACATGCCCATAGGCCAGGCTAATGGAGACATTTTCTTAATTGAGGTTCTCTCTTCACAGATAATCTCAGCTTGAACCAAGATGACAAAAATAAAACCAAAACCAAACCAAAACAGTGTTGCTGCTGTTTCACTAGGAACCAGTTCTCTAGAGCTTGCTATAGGCACTACAGTTTTTTGCCTGTCCTGTCTGCTCTGGAACAGGGGCTCACTCATACTGACTTGGAATCACTGTGTGCCTCATTCTGTCCTCAAACTCAAGGGAATCTTCCTGCCTCGCCTCCAAAATACCAGTTCATCAGACCTTACATACTAAGGTTTGATTTCCTCTGGCTTCTGCAGACCCATGGACTTAACGACCCTGAAGAGGAATTTGTCTAAGGGACGCATTCACACCATGGCTGAATTCCAGCGGGATCTGATGCTGATGTTCCAAAATGCCGTGATGTACAACGACTCTGATCATCACATATACCACATGGCTGTGGAGATGCAGCGGGAAGTCTTGGAGCAGATCCAGGTACTGTTAACACGGAGTGCTACAGGGCCGGGAACGGTGCTTTCTGCAATGGGATTTCAGAAGCCTGTGCGATGGCTTCAGATGGTGTGGAGTTGAGCTTGTGTTTTAGAGTTTATCTTCAGAGGTGACTGAAGGGCCTGAAGAACTAGGGTACACTTGGGATGGGGAAGCTCCTTGTCTTAATGGATCCAGATTTAACACACAGTGGGGTGAGGTTGTCTGGGAAGGCCAGCAGCAAGACGGCCGGAGAGGAGTTAGTAATGGTCAGGTCTGCTTTCAGAGGCCCGAGTCGTAAGGCTAGAAGCAAGTCGGGTGCTGGACCCACTGTCCATCTCTCATTTGTTGCAACTGTTGATATTAATGTACATGTATGTTTCCCATATTTGGAGAAGACAGAGTGAGTTCAAGGAGACTTGTAAGGATTTCTCTTTGGAAAGTATCAAATTTTAAAAGGTGTAGTTTTATCTGTTTGCCAATAAAATAAATACAATTGCTTACGCTTCCTCCGGGCCCTCAAGGTTCATGGTTTCCTGTCTGTGCATTGCTCCTGTAGGTTCTGAGTACTTGGCTGGATAAAAGGAAGGACTTGAGTAGTCTGGAATGAGTACCAGCTAATGCAGTGGATGAAGAAAGCGGACTTTGTTAGCCTGGAACTACAAGTCTGGTTCTTTCTCAGTTACAGCTCTTCTTAGGACTGGCCGGAGACGATGTGAAGGCTTTCCCTCCCTCTCGCTCTATTCCCTTTCCAAATAAGGACAATAATGCCTTGCTTCCTCACTAAGAAGCCAATGGTGCTTGCAGATGGAATATTTTTTAAAGGGGTGGGGTGGGGTACCAAGATCTGGATTTATGGTGTAAATATTGCTCATATTTTTGTTGCATAGACTTAGAAGTAATTTGATTGAACCTTTGTTTCTCTATAAATAAATATTTTGCAAACTAAAGATTTTGCTTGTTTTTTGAGGCAGAGTATCAAAACCTAGGCTTTCCTGGAAGTCCCCATTGCATCCAGCCTCTGCCTCCAATGGTGTGCTGGGATTAGAGGTTTCCACCACCAGACCACCAGGCCTTGCAAAGGCAGTTTCTAAATGGTTAAAGAAGCTGGAACTAGGGCTGGCGAGATGGCTCAGTGGGTAAGAGCACCCGACTGCTCTTCCGAAGGTCCAGAGTTCAAATCCCAGCAACCACATGGTGGCTCACAACCATCCGCAACGAGATCTGGCGCCCTCTTCTGGAGTGTCTGAAGACAGCTACAGTGTTACATATAATAAATAAACCTTTAAAAAAAAAAAAAAAGAAGCTGGAACTAGAGGGGCCGGCATCACGTGGTGAAGCCCAGAAGGTGTTTGCTGGGGATGTGGCTCAGTGGTTAATTGCTTGCCTAGGTTTGATCCTAAGCACCACCACCACCACCACCACCACCCCCAAAAAAAAGAAAAGGAAAAGAAAAGGAAAGAAAAAGTAAATAACTGGAGTGGACCGAGAGAGGTGTCTGATTTATCTCATTTACAGCGCGTGGATACACATCCTTCAAGAAAGGAGGTCATCTAGAGAAGGTCTGGCGCTAAGGCTCAAAGGGTAAAGATGACCACTTGATTTCCATCCCTGGAAACCACAGAAACACGGGAAGGACTTCACTCCACAAAGTTATTTTCTTAACTCCACATCACATCACATCACATCACACACACTACACAGTAAATAAAATTGTTTTTAAAATTAGTGTGGGAAACATTAGAAGTGTGTGTAGTACTATATAAGACTCAAAAAGAATAAAATGTGCACGGCTAATTGTTGCCCTAGATTAAAACTAACTAGAGCCATTTAAAACGCGGCTGGAATTGGCCCTCTGAGCCACCGTTAGGAAACCAGCTTTGGGTCGCTTAGCAACGGGCTTTGACAACACCTGAACGGAGGTAAGTAAAGCTTGGGAGGGTCCTGCCTGGAGATTTCCCGAGGGCTCGGGGACTCATCCTTCCTGTCATGCTTAAGCCTGGACCAAGTGGCCCCTACGGTGTGGGGCCCCTTCGCTAGGACAGCCGGCAAGGGGCCTTCCTTTACCCCTGGAGAGCGACGCTGACCATCTGTCCTCCAGCCTCAGTCAAGCGGCTAGGGCTCCCCTTGCGTGCTGTACAAGTCGGATTCTTGCAAAACTGCTCTCGTAGAAAAACTTAGCAGTTTCCGTTTTTATAAATTAATCAAATCTAGCACCAGATTTTGCCACAGGCTGATTTTGGGACCGGGACTCCTGTCGTTGCTGTGGATAGCTGGTTAGGAGATTTGAAAATTGTACCGGAAAACGCCAGAATGGAGGTATCAATGCCCCTGCCTCAGATATATGTAGAAAAAACCCTAGCCCTTATCAAGCCAGATGTTGTTGACAAAGAAGAGGAGATACAGGATATTATTCTGGGATCTGGATTCACCATTATTCAGGTAACGTCTGCCGTCTCTTTTATTCGTTTTCTGTTATTCCTATATAAATGTAGCCACCCGTTTAGATCCTTAGTAACATTAAGTTTACATTTCTAAATATAAAGGTTATATATAACCTGGGCATGTGCTCCACACATGCCTGTGATCTCGGTATCAGGCGCTCGAGGCGGGTCAGCTATGTATTGACTTCCAAGTTTAGCCTGGCAGACCTGTCTCAAAAACAAACAAGATACAAGTAACAGACAAGTTTTTTCACACTTCAAAGGATGGAGAGTAAGACACCAAAGAAGCCAACCGCTTTTTCCTTCTCTTCCCTTCCCTTCCCTTCCCCAAGTCAGCTCTAGGGAGGGGCAATGGCCTAGCTACATTCTTTCTCCTGGGTGTTTCTAACACTCTGCATCATTAAATGAGAACCTACATGCAATATTATGTGCAATATTCCTGTGCATATTTTGGTTCCTGGAGTCAGTAGGTTTATTTTTGTTTTGTTTTGTTTTTTCTTTTGGTTTTTGTTTTCAAGAAAAGATTTCTCTGTATAGCCCTGGCTGACTTGGAACTCACTAAGTAGCCTGGAACTCAGAGATCCCCCTGCCTCTTCCTCCCTGTGCTGGCATTAAAGGTGAGCACAGCCACAGCCAGCGAACATTTAGAGTTAAAAGCAATATTTGTTCTGTAGTTGGTAAACAAAGTCAAAGAAGTCAGGCCTCCCAGAAGACAGTGAGAGATTAGCTTGGACTTCATAGTGAGTCCTAGGCCGTCCTGGGATACAGGGATGCAGGCCTTGGAAGTAATGACATATTATCCCAGCACTAGACATGGTAGGACTGGAGGATCTGAGTTCCCAGCGATCTTGGGCTTCACAGAATTTTTTTTTTAAGTGTATGTATGTGAGATGGTTGTGAGCCACCATATGGTTGTTGGGATTTGAACTCAGGACCTTCAGAAGAACAGTCAGTGCTCTTACCCGCTGAGCCATCTTGCCAGCCCCTTCACAGAATTCTTAACTGTCCTCTAGTAGACAAGGTCTCCAACTAAAAGACAAGTTTATAAATAGATGAAATAGAGCTTAGTGTTTGTAATATTTTGTTTGAATTTTATTTGAACTATAATTTTAAGAGAATAAAATATTTTTATTCTCTTAAATGTATGAATATAGCTGAGTTTGGTGCTTTTTATCCCAGCACTGAGAAGCAGAGATGTATGTTTCTGTTGAGTTCACGGCCAGCATGGTCTCTATAGCAAGTTTCTAGCCAGCCAGGGTTACATAGTGAGACTTTTATTCTTTTAAGATTTATTTATTTATTTTATGTATATGAGGACATATACATAAAATGTAGCTGTACAGATGGATGTGAGACATCATGTGGTTGTTGGGAATTGAATTTAGGACCTCTGTTCACTCAGTCTCTGTTTGTTCCAGCCCAAAGATTTATTTATTATTATAAATAGGTACACTGTAGCTGTCTTCAGACAAACCAGAAGAGGGCATCAGATCTCATTACGGGTGGTTGTGAGCCACCATGTGGTTGCTGGGATTTGAACTCAGGACCTTCGGAAGAGCAGTCTTACCTGCTGAGCCATCTCAACAGCCTGAGAGTGTCTTAAATTTTTTTTTTTTTTTTTTTTTTTTTTTTGGTTTTTCGATACAGGGTTTCTCTGTGTAGCCCTGGCTGTCCTGGAACTCACTCTGTAGATCAGGCTGGCCTCGAACTCAGAAATCCACCTGCCTCTCCCTCTCAAGTGCTGGGATTAAAGTGGTGTGTGCCACCACTGCCTGGCTCCAGCTAAATTTTTTATATAGTATCATATTATCTATTTTTCTAAGTGTTTTAAAATAAAAAACAAAAACAAACTGGGGGCTGGAGAGATGGTTGAATGGTAAGAGCTCTTCCAGAGATCCTGAGTTCAATTCTCAGCAACCACATGGTGGCTCACAACCATCTGTAATGGGATCTGATGCCCTCTTCTGGTGTGTCTGAAAACAGCTATAGTGTACTGACATGTATAAAATAAATAAATCTTTAAACATAAATAAATGAATGAAAAAAATAAAGAAAACAGAGTTGGAGAGGGGTCTGTGGCCCAGGGTTTGCTGAGCAAGTACGGGGTCATGAGTTTGAATCCCCAGCAAGCATGTAAAAGTCAGGTGTGACGGCAGCACCTGTGTGTAATCTCAGTGCTGGGGCAGCAGGGCAGTAGAGTCCTGGAGACACAGTGGCGAGCAACTGTGGCTGGCACCCAGTGCGGACTATGGCTCCACAATATGGCACCTGCATTCCCACATATGTGCATATACAGACGAACACAGACATGTGCATGTGTCACTCACAGAGATGACATGGTGGGGAGATTTCGACAGAGTTGGGATGGTACAGGAAATACACAGGGGAACACAAAGTCTTTAATAAATGTTGTTATGAAACTGAGTACTTGTTCTGGGAGAACTATAAATGGATCTAAGTATTTAAAAATTAAACTTGTAGGTGGGGTCAGGGTATAGCTTAGTGCAGGTTTAGCAAGCAAGGGGCTGTGAGTTCAATCACTACCATCCCACTCAATCAAAAAGAGTAAATCTAGCGGGTGTGGTGGCGCACGTCTTTAATCCCAGCACTTGGGAGGCAGAGGCAGGTGGATTTCTGAGTTCGAGGCCAGCCTGGTCTACAGAGAGAGTTCCAGGACAGCCAGGGCTACACAGAGAAACCCTGTCTCGAAGAACCAAAAAAAACAAAAACAAAAAAACCCAAAAAGATCTGTATCTTTGTATGTGTGTGGTTATATGTGGGGGTGTGGTTGCTTGTGGTGTGCGTGGGGTAAATGGATATGTGTGTGCTTGTATGGTGTGGTTATGTTTGGGGAGGTGTGGGGGTGTTTATGTGTGTACGTGGTGGTGGTATATAGGTGTGTGTGTGTGTGTGTGTGTGTGTGTGTGTGTGTATAGTGTATGTGTACAAGTTACCTCAGACCCCAAACATTACCTTTTTTGCTGTTTAGAACAGGCTCTCTCATTTGCTAGTGGCTAACTGGGTAATAAGCCTCTACGATGCCTCGTCTCCAAATACCCTCCCTATAGTATACAGGGGTTACAAAGCCACTCTACAACATTGGCCATTAGGGAAATTCTAGGGATTCAAACCCAGGTCCTTACATTTGGCCTTTACAGGTCAAACACTCCTCTATTCACTGAGCCATCTCTCTAATCTTAAGTCCATAGTAATAAAAAAAACCAAACAAACACCACCGACAATAGACTTTATAATTAAGTGGCTTGTGTTTATTATAAATTAAAACTCAAGAGCCTGGCATGGCGGCACATACCTTTAATCCAAGCACTCAGGAGGCGAAGGGAGGTGGATCTCTGTGAGTTCCAGGCCACCCCAGGAACTCAAAACAACAACAAAATAGCAAACAATTAGTAGACACTTACGTCAGAGTGAACGTTAGACTGGTTGGCTGCTGTCTATGCTGCTACTGCGACCACAGTGATGTCTTTGTTTTGTGCTTTAATTTTTTCACAAAATATATATTACATCAGTTGTACCATTTAAACAATTTTTAAAAAGATTTATTTATTTATTTATTTATTTATGTGAGTACACTGTAGCTGTACAGATGGCTGTGAGTCTCCATGTGGTTGTTGGGAATTGAATTTTTAGGACCTCTGCTTGCTCCATTTGGCCCCGCTCGCTCAGGTCAACTCCAATAGCTCAGTCCCTCCTTACTCTGGCCCACAGATTTATTTATTATTATACATAAGTAGTTGACTTCACTCACCAGAAGAGGGTGTCAGATCTCATTATGGGTGGTGTGAGCCACCACGTGCTTGCTGGGATTTGAACTCAGGACCTTCTTTAGAGCAGTCAGTGTTGTTACCTGCTGAGCCATCTCACCAGCCCCATTTAAACGATTTTTAAAGCACAATGTGCGGCATTAAATATTTTTTTATTTTATGTGCTTTATTGGTGTTTTGCCTGCATGTATGTCTGTGTGAAGGTGTCAGAGCCCTTGGAACTGGAGTTACAGACAGTTGTGAGCTGCCATGTGGGTGCTGGGAACTGATCCCGTGTCATCTGGAACAGCAGCCGGTGGGTGCTCTTAACCACTGAACCACCTCTCGGCCCGAGAACTACTTTTAGAAAGGCAGGAGGTGTGTTGTGTCTCCACCTCCTCCAACCCCTAGTAATTAATCACTGTCCTAGTTTTTCCAGAAATTTGACTCTCCTAGCTATTTCATATCATTGAAATTGAGGATTTTTTAAGGTTTGTCTGTTTGGCTTTATTGTGGTGGATTCTCAGAAAGCTCTGAAAAGTTCTCCCTCTGTCCAGCAGGTGGCAGCCGTTTCTCCGTTGAAAACTATGAGTTCTATTGCATGTATTTGGTATCGAGGTTTCTCAAATTAATTTCAAAGGATTTTTCACCTGATTTCATTTTAAAGCGACCAATAGAATCATTAATTTCGCATTGACTTTAAAGATGAAGTCTAAATTTTTAAAATTATGCTTCAGGAGCTAAGAACCTGAAGAAAGGGCACATGACTGTTGGGCATGCAAGCAGCCCTGATCAGGGAGAGTGAGGCAGTAGGATTACACTGGCAGTTAGCGTGGGTTACATAATAAAACCCTATCTCAAAACAAGCAAACAGCTTGTGTACTGGACACGGGGAGCTGGGGTGGACTCCTTATAAGCAAGGAGTCATGTGAGAGCTAGATTTCTTGGCAGCTGGCTATAGAGTTTATCAGAATATTCCTATGTGAGGGTCTGGGGAATCTCTAGAACCTATAATACCATGTCTGGAGGCAAACTAGTGTGCATTGTTTCAGAGACAGGGTCTTGCTCTGTAGCCCTAGCCAACCTGGAACTAGCTTTGTGTGTGTGTGTGTGTGTGTGTGTGTGTGTGTGTGTGTGTGTAAGAGACAGAGGGGGTGGGGGAGATGGAGAAGGAGAGGGAGGAGACCGACATGTGCATGGTGTCAGCAGATGGCATCAAACCCCCTGTAGCTGAAGTTACAGGTGTCTGGTGAGTACCCTACTTGTCATGTAGGTGCCAGGATTTGAACTCTCGTCCTCAGGATTGCTCAGCAGACACTCTTAAAAAATTCTTTTTAGCCAGGTGCTGGTAGCACAAACCTTTAATCCAAGCACTCGGGAGACAAAGGCTGTTGGATCTTTGTGAGTTTGAGGCCAGCCTGGTCTACAGAGTAGCCAGGGCTACACAGAGTAATCCTCTTCCAAAAAACAAACAAACAAAACCCCAAAAAACAACAAGGGTTTTTATATTTACTTATGTGTGTTTATATATGTATGCACATGCACAGTGGATGTATTGTGGTCTAAAAACTTGAGGGAATCCATTCTTCCCTATGTGATAATTCTAGGGATTGAACTTAGAACCTTAGCCTTGGCAGCGGTCCAGGGGTCATTTTCTTTAAGTGAGATAAATACTTCCTCTGAGCGTATTTAATTACCATTTACTTTCTGTATAATAACGCAAAGATAATTGCAGGCATGTGCCGCCATGCCTGTGAGTTACTAATGACTCAGTGAGCTTTTGGGGAGGTGCCACTTTAAATGCTCTTGTCGACTTTGTTTTGTTTACAGAGACGGAAACTACACCTGAGCCCCGAGCACTGTAGTAACTTTTATGTGGAGCAGTATGGGAAAATGTTTTTCCCAAACTTAACAGCTTATATGAGCTCTGGACCTCTTGTTGCTATGATATTAGCTAGACATAACGCCATCTCTTACTGGAAAGAACTTATGGGACCAAGTAACAGTTTAGTAGCCAAGGAGACACACCCAGACAGGTAATTTCCATTGAAAGTGATTTGAGGGATTGAAGCCTGCCTTAAAGTGTGAAAACCCCCAACAACATAAGAAAGCTGGACCCTGCCATCTTTACAGTGGCTCCACATGCAGGCTTCCTGGCACGTGGAAGTTTCTTAAGTGCACTTTTCTCTGGTATAGCGCAGTGGATTTGACAGTCTCAACATTTCATGTCTATTTTAATACCCAGTGCTACAGAAGGTGTCAGAGAACATCTCATTCATGGCTGGTTAGCCTTGCATTAAACTGCATCAAAGTAGGAGTTACTGATTAATTGGGTTTTTGTTTTGTTTTGTTTTAAGACAGGGTTTTTCTGTGTTGCCCTGTGTTGTCCTGGAACTCACTCTGTAGACCAGGCTGACCTCGAACTCACAGAGATCCCCCTGCCTCAGCCTCCAAGTGTTGGGATTAAAGGTGTACACTACAACCACCCTGCTTTTGTTTATTTGTTTTAATATTTTTTTGAGACTAGGTCTTCCTCTGTAGCCTAAGCTGGGCTGTAATTCACTGTGTAGCCCAGGCTAGCTTTGAATTTGTGACAATCTTCCTACTTTGGCCACCTCCACCAACTCACAAACCTCAAAATCCGTGTTGGGTCACAGGCATGAGCCACAGCCATGACTATGAAGTAGGATTTGTAAAATTACATTTTATTATTTATTATTTGTGCGCATGTGTGTCTTGCACATGTGGAGGTCAGAATACAACTTGTGGGGTTTTCTTCTCTCCTTTCTCCCATGTGGGCTCCAGGACTCAGGCCATCAGGCTTGGTGGCTTTTAGGCCATCAGGCTTGGTGGCTTTAGCAACTGAGCCGACTCATTGATCCTGAAGCAGGATTTTTAATAGAAAAATAAGAATTTTTAAATTTTGTTTTCTGGACATGGTAGTACAGACCTTTAACCTCAGGAATTCAAAGACAGAGGCAGGCAAATTTCTGAGAGTTCCAGGCCAGCCAAGGATACATTGAGAACCTGTCTAAATAAATAAATAATTTAAAAAAAAATTCACCTTTTCAACACGAGCACTAGTTTCTAGAAATGAAATTGTTATTGCAGTTTTAAATTCTATTTCCTTTTCACTTCTCTCAAAATATTTTCTCCCCTTAGAGAAGGCCTGTTTCCATAGAGGATGCTACTGGCATCCAGAAATGTATTTGACCCTCCTCTAAGTAGATTAAAACCCTGAGATTAAATTAGTGATGACTTTTCTTAAAAAAAAAAAAAGGCAGAAAAAGGCTGGGAGCATGGCTCAGTAGGTAAAATGATTGCTGCCAAGTAGAAGGGTCTCAATTTGAACTCTGGACCCATGACCCGGAAGGGAAAAACCCACTCCTAGAGTAGTCCTCTGACCTCCACCAAGCTCTCTGCTATGCAGGAAGGAAACAATGTCAGAATGGAAGGACAACATCTTTAATTCTCTCTAGCTTAAGGGCGATATACGGTACAGACGAGCTCAGGAACGCACTTCATGGGAGCAATGACTTCGCTGCCTCAGAGCGAGAGATCAGGTTCATGTTTCCAGATGGTGAGTCGCTCGCTGTGCCTGCTTCCTCGTCTGCACCTCCCATTTGTCCACCTCTTAAAGTTGGTGTTGTATCTTGAAAACATGTCTGGGAAGGAAGATAGCATTTTCCTCCAAACATGCTTTAGTATATTTTCAGGTTGTGAATCATTAAAACTTGAAGCTAGAGGGGCCTGGCATGCATCTCTGTTTGTAGGGAGTTTGCTGAGCTCCTGGGAAGTCCTGGGTTTGAATCCTAGCACATGCTAAAGTGGGGCATGGGGCCACAGGTCTGTAATCCTAATGTCAACCCTACAGAGTGAGGGCAGGAGGATCAGAAGTTCAAGTGTTAGCCCTATGGGAAGCTAATCTAGACATCTGCAGACCTCAGCTCACAACAAACAAAAACTCTCAGCATCTGGGAGGCAGGTGGGAGGATCTCTGTGAGTCCCAGGTCAGCCAGGGCTACATGGAGAGACCTGTGTCAGTAATACAAAAGCAAAAACAAGGGTTGGAGAGAAGGCTCAGCAGCTAAGAGCACTCGCTGCTCTTGCAAAGGATCCGAGTTCAGTTCCCAGCACTCACGTGGCAGCTCACCATGGGTCATAACTCCAATTCTAGGGAATCCAACACCCTCTCTGACCCCCTTGGGCACCAAGCATACAGCTGGTGTTCGTACATCTGTGCAGGCAAAACATCCATACACATAAGTATTTTTTTTAAGCAGAAACAAACAGCAAAACAAGTTTTGAAGCCAAAAGTGGAAAAGTGAAGTGACTACAGAAAGTATGCTGTGCTCCAGAGAGCGAGCTCCTTTGTTTCCTTCCTTCTCCCGAACTGCATATATTTAGGATTGGTCTTCCCCTGTGCTGTTGTAATTCTTCCTACTCACCCATGAAGCTTCACAAATGTGTTGGTACCTGGATCCTAAAAGAGCTAACAGATTAGCAAGTGTGACAGAATAGCAAGTGCAACAGATTAGCAAGTGTGACAGATTAGCAAGTGCAACAGATTAACAAGTATAGCATAGTAACAAGTGTAATGCATGCAGGCACAGGCTCTGTCTCTGCCCCACTACTGCGCCTTTGTTCTGCATTCAGTAAACTTGTCTTTTTCCAAACAAAACAAGCCAAGATAGTCTTGAGTCAATGTGAAAATGATAATTCCACATCCTCTCTTTCTTCTTTTTTTTTTTTTTTTTTGGTTTTATGAGACAGGGTTTCTCTGTATAGCCCTGGCTGTCCTGGAACTCACTCTGTAGACCAGGCTGGCCTGGAACTCAGAAATCCACCTGCCTCTGCCTCCCAAGTGCAGGGATTAAAGGCGTGCATCACCACTGCCCGGCTCCACATCCCTTCTTATTTCCTCCTATTTGAAATCGTGCGGCTGGAGAGCCTTTAAAAAGCAAATATACTGAGAAACAGTGTGTTGTCTTTTACGTACTGGGGAGTGGACCTAGGGCTCCGTACCAGGCAAACCGTTGCCAGTGAGCTGCCTAGGCCTCCTTTATTTACCTATTTATTTCTAAGATTATCTTATTCTTGTTTATGTCTATGTGAATGTGTGAGCAGATGGCCTTGGATCCCTGGAGTTGGAGTTACTGACAGTTGTGAACAACCTAATGTGAGTGCTGAGATCTGAATTTAGGTCCTCTGGAAGAAAAATTGACCTTAACCATTGAGCATCCTCCCCAGACCTCCTTTTTTATTTTTTATTTTATTTTGAGACAGGCCTGTATGTCTTAGCTGGCCTTGAACACTGATCTTCCTGCCTCTACCTTCTAAGCGCTGGCATTTCAGGCACGTACTGCAGCCTGGTTTTTCCAGTTCTCTGTTTTGAGGCAAGGTCTAAATATGCTATCCACAGGTAAGCCTGCTTTGATTCATCTGTGTCAGCCTCCTGAGTGGCTGCCAGTGTTGGTTTGGATTGCTTTTCTTCTTTTGTGTGTGGTGGTTATTGCTTTTTTTTTTTTTAATTATATTTATTTCTCTGTATAATCACAAATTCAGTAAGCTGTGAAAGGTAAAGTGTGGGCATGCAGTTGTTCTCGCAGTGTTCAGGTGACCAGGCAGGAAGGTCACTGTGGGTTTGATGCCAGCCTAGTGAGTCCCACACCAGCCTGAACTACAGTGAGACCCTATCAGATAGCCAGTAATAATATCAATTATAATACTTTAAGAATAAATGTAAAGATGTAAAACTCAAATGTAAAGCTTCCGAGTGTCTCATGACAGTTAAAAACTCTCGAAGGCACCCCTTTAATAAATAGCTGTGTAATGGGGTTGGAGAGATGGCTCAGCAGTTAAAAGCACTGACTGTTCTTCCAGAGGACCTGAGTTCAATTCAAAGCAACCACATGGTGGCTCACAACCATCTGTAATGAGATCTGATGCCTTCTTCTGGTGTGTCTGAAGACAGCTACAGTGTACTCATATATAATAAATAAATCTTTAAAAAATAGCTATGTAATGTTTAATCACTTATATTTGCTTTTTAGTGAGATCTTATTTGTATTTGCAGTGATTATTGAACCCATTCCAATTGGACAAGCCGCTAAGGACTACCTAAACTTGTACGTAGCACCAACCCTACTTCAAGGACTCACAGAGCTTTGTAAGCAAAAGCCACCAGACCCTTACGTAAGATACATTTTTATTCTTACTAGAGAATACGTACTGTTTGTGGTTTTCATATTTAAAACTGTAAATTTGTTTGTTTGTGACTCAGGGTCTCACTATGCAGTCCTGGCTGTTCTAGGACTCACTGTGTAGACCAGGCTGGCCTCAAGCTCACAAAGCTCTACTTGCCTCTGCTTCCTGAGGGCTGGGATTAAAGACACCACCAGGCCTAGCTAATACTCATTCTTTCCGCCTGAAGACTCACAGGTTCCGAGGCTTGTTTGGGTTATGTGTTGGCTCCATAGTAACCAAACAGGACAATTTAGTGAGACACTGTCTCAAAATAAAAGTTTAAAAAGGTGGAATGGCCGGGCGTGGTGGCGCACGCCTTTAATCCCAGCACTCGGGAGGCAGAGGCAGGTGAATTTCTGAGTTCGAGGCCAGCCTGGTCTACAAAGTGAGTGCCAGGACAGCCAGGGCTACACAGAGAAACCCTGTCTCGAAAAACCAAAAAAATAAATAAATAAATAAATAAATAAATAAATAAATAAAATAAAAAAATAAAAAGGTGGAATGGTCTTTGTGGCCAGAGCCTTTAATCTCAGTACTTGGGAGGTGGAGTCAGGCAGATCTCTGTGAATTCAAGATTTGTCTGGTCCACATAGTGAATTTCAGGCCAGTCAAGGCTATTTAGTGAGACCCACTACAACCCCCTATCCCAGCAATGGTGTGTGTTGGGGGCTGGGGAGGGGTTGGAGAGATAGGCAAAGCATTTACTATGCAAACCTCTTGACCTAAGTTCCATCCTGTGATTCCACGGAATGTAAGTAGAGAATCAGCTCCTGAAAGTTGTCCTCTGACCCCCACAGGTGCACTCTGACCCGTATGCCTTCCCAACAACACACATGCCATTAGGGAGTGTGGTTTGATAGCAGGGCATTTGCCAGGTATAGCCAAAGCACTGGGTTCACTTTGTGGTGGTTTGAATATGCTTGGCCCACGGGAAGTGGCACTTTTAGATAGTGTGGCCATATTGGAGGAAGTGTTGCTTTGTTAGAGGAAGTGTGTCACTGTGGGGCTGGGGCTTTGAGGTCTCATTGTGGTACAGCACCCGGTACTCAGGAGACAGAGGCATGCAGATCTCTGAGTTCAAAGTCATCTACAGAGCCAGGCCCAGCAAGCAGCAGAGCTCTACAGCTTCAGACACATGGCTCTGGCTTTAGAGTCAAGAAGAGAAGGGACTACTGGGACAATTGTTGCTCTTTAGCTTTTATAAGAGTTGCCTTGGTCATGTTGTCTCTTCAGAGCAACAAAACCCTAAGTTTCCAACATGGAGGAAAAGAGTTATGTCTGCTTATTTCACTAAGTGTTTTATTAGCCAGACAGTAGTGATTAGCGTGTGCCACAATCCCATCCCTTCCACAGGGCGAATAGTGGCCCATTATATGCATACAGCACATTTTGTCTCTTGACTAGTATGTGCAGTGTTGCAGTATCATTTGTGGACCACGATTGTGTGTCAATATATAGGAATGCAGTTATTTGGCTCGGTTATTGTTACTGAAATTACTGTTCCTTCAGGAACCACCCAATCTTTTCCACAAAGGGCTGTTCCATTTTACCTTCCCATTTGCATGGTATGAGGGCTCCAGTTTCTCTTTGTATGGCCATCACTCCTATGTTTCTGTTGTTTCTTGCTCATTATCAGCTCCCCAGTAGATGTGGCGATGGATGATTTGCATATTCATGATGCTGAGAGCATCCTGCCAGGAGTTTGTGAAGTCTGTATTCAGGTTCCCCCTGTGTGTGTGTGTGCGTGTGTGTGTGTGTGTGTGTGTGTGTTTGCACGCGCACATGCTTAAGAGTGCATGAGAGAGAGCTGGGCATGGTGGTGCACGCCTTTAATCCCAGCACTCGGGAGGCAGAGGCAGGCGGATTTCTGAGTTCGAGGCCAGCCTGGTCTACAGAGTGAGTTCCAGGACAGCCAGGGCTGTACAGAGAAACCCTGTCTCGAAAAACCAAAAAAAAAAAAAAGAGTGCATGAAAGAGAGACAGAGACAGAAAGAGAGACGGGGTGGGGGGTGGGGGCTGAATACTTTGTAACCAGGCTGGCTTTGAACCTAGGCCCCTCCACCTCAGTCTCCAATGTGCTGGGGTTCCAGGCAGGAGGAACCATACAGCTCTCTGGATCAGCTTTGTTCCTGTGTGGCATCATTGCCATCAGCAACAAAGACAGTTTTACTTCTTCCTTTGAAATTTAGATCTGTGCGTGACAGTTTTACAGACCGGAAGTAATAGAGTTTCAAGGTTTTCTGTTTTGATTATTTATTTAGTATACAGTTTTAAATTCACTTATTTGGTCTTATGTGGATGAGTGTTGTGCCTGCATATATATCTGTGTACTGTATGCGTCAGAAGAGGACATTGGGTTCCCTGGAACTGAAGCTGTGGATAGCTGTGAGCAGACAGGTGGGTGCTGGAAAATGAACCCCGGTCCTATGCAAAACCAACACGTGCTCTTAATAGCAGAGCCGTGACGCCTTCAGGCACTATTTATTTATTTAATTTTGAGGCAAGGTCTTGAACCTTTTTTTTTTTAACGATTTTATTTATTTATTTTATATATATGATGAGTACACTGTAGCTGCCTTCAGACACACCAGAAGAGGGCATCGGGTCCCATTACAGATGGTTGTGAGCCACCATGTGGTTGCTGGGATTTGAACTCAGAACCTCTGGAAGAGCAGTCAGTGCTTTTAACTGCTGAGCCATCTTTCCAACTGTCTTGAACCTTTTATGGAAAAAAAAAATTGATGTTTTTTTCTTTGCCTTTTTACAGTATTGCGCTGCCTGTGCCTCTGGAGGCCAGATGCTGTGAGATCCCCTGGAGCTAGAGTTACAGGTGGTCATAATGTGCCTGATGTGAGTGCTGGGAGCTGAACTCAGGTTTTCTGCAAGAGCTGGACACAGGGCAGACTGCTGAGCCATCTCCCCAGCCCCAGGCGTTGGATCTTGGTTTTCCTACTTTAGCTTCCTGTGCTTTGCTTGGCCTGCCTTTCCTTTTCTTTTTTTCTTTCTTTTTTTTTTTTTTTAATTAGGTATTTTCTTCATTTACATTTCCAATGCTATCCCAAAAGTCCCCCATACCCTCCCCACCACCTTTCCTTTTCTTTTTAGGCATGATCTTGTTACGTATTGCAGGCTGGCCTTGGACTTTGCTATCTAGCCCAGGCTGACCTCAGATTTGAGGTTATTCTCCCTCATACCCTAGTGCTGGGATTACAGGAGTGAGCCACCACACCTGGAGTCCGTTTTCTTATTCTTTATATTATAACATATAGTTACTATACAGAATAGTGAGTTTTATCATGACATCTTCATACATGTGCATAATATGGGGTGATTTGTTTTACTTATTTACTGGGGGGGGAGGTTGGTTGTTTGTGTTGAGGGAGGAGGACAAAGTGTCACTGTGAAGCACTAACTGCCCTAGAACTTGTTATAGATCAGGCTGGTCTTTAATGTTGCATTTAAGACAAGGTCTCTCTGTCTCGCCCTGGCTGGCCGATAGTAGATAATGTATTGATCACAAATGTGCGCACACCCTGTTTAGTTGCTATTGTCCCTCTGACCCTTTCCTCTTTCCAGTTAGCCTCTCTGCTCCCTCCATGTCTCTGTTTCCTTTGACTGACCGGGTGTCATTAGGGCTGTTCACAGGAACACGGGTGAGGGTTTGTTTAAATGAGCAAGGGTTTCTTACCCATGGCTGCATCTCTGAAGACAGTGTTACTCCTTCTCTATCAGCCACCAACTTCCTGTGAATCCCTAGAAAGGGTGAGGCCCGTGTGCAAACTTTCACCCTCCGTTAAATTTTCTTTCTTTCTTTTTGAATTTTGTTTGCTTGTTTTTCTGGTTTCTGGGAATTGAACTCGGGACCTCTGGAAGAATGGCCAGTACTTTTAGCTGCTGGGTCCTGTCTCTAGCCTCCAGACTTTTTTTTTTTTTTTTTTTTGGTTTTTCGAGACAGGGTTTCTCTGTATAGCCCTGGCTGTCCTGGAACTCACTTTGTAGACCAGGCTGGCCTCGAACTCAGAAATCCGCCTGCCTCTACCTCCCGAGTGCTGGGATTAAAGGCGTGCGCCACCACGCCCGGCTGCCTCCAGACTTTTTATAACAACTACATCTGTTTATTCATTCCTTATTCGTTGTGCAAAGCACAGCACCCGTATGGAGTTGGAGAGCCATGGAGTCCTCAGCGTCTCACTGAGATCTTCGGGCTCAATAGCAAGCACCTTGCTAAGCACTTCTCTGGCCGTCCACTTATTACTGATGTTGTTTGTTTGTTTGTTTGTTTGTTTGTTTTCTGAGAGAGGATTCCCTGCATCCTGAGCTGGCCTAGACAAGCTGTGTAGCCAAAGATGACTTTAAACTCAGATCTTCCTGCTTCTGCCTCCCAAATGCTGGGATTACAGATGTGTGCCAGTTTATCAGGTTCTGGGATCAAACCCAAGGCATTATTTAATATATATTTATTATATATGTATTTAATTGGCAAACATTCTGTCAACTAGCCAATCCCAGATCCTATCTTTTTTCATTCTTGTTGTTTTGTTTTGTTTTGTTTTGTTTGTTTGTTTGTTGTTGAGACAGGGTTTCTCCATGTAGCCCTGGCTGTCCTGGAACTCACTTTGTAGACCAGGGTGGCCTCGAACTCAAAAATCCACCTGCCTCTGCCTCCTGAGTGCTGGGCTGGGATTAAAGGCGTGCGCCACCACGCCTGGCTTCTTTTTTCATTCTTAAAAAAATTTTAGTTACTTTTTTTATTTTGTATGTGTGTCTATGTCTATTTGTCTGTCTCTTCAGAAGACCTTTATTTTTATTCTTTGACTTTTTTTTTTTTTTTCAAGACAGAGTTTCTGTGTGTGTAGCCCTGACTGTCCTGGAACTCACTTTATAAACCAGGCTGGCCTTAACACTATCCAGGTTGGCCACAAACCCTAAAAGGCTTGAGATTGTGTGTGTGTGTGTGTGTGTGTGTGTGTGTGTGTGTGAGTGTGTGAGTGCATGAGTGTGTGATTGCTGCAGTCTCTACATTGCTACAGTTCTAATGACTTAACCTCCGCTCCTCCCTGCTCTCTTGGCATCTCCTCCTGCTTTGATTCACTGTCTACACTGGGCTTGTTATGGGGTCCACTTATATCCAACACAACTCAAACACCAGGTCAGACAGGAAACAAGAATGTAACCAAGCTACTGATCCATCAGGTATGCAGAACAGACTTAGGAGCTGAAGTGCAACACCTCCACCCCCACCCTGAGTGCACCTTCGACTCAGCACTCAGGGAGCAGAGGCAGCTAGATCTCTAGGAGTTCAAGGCCAACCTGGTCTACATCGTAAGTTCTAGATAGCCTCAGCTGTGAGATCCCATCTCAAAAAAATTATTTTTTAAGATTTTTAATTTTTCAGTCGATAGGTTCATTATACATCAAAAGGAAATATTTAAATGTTTATTAACTTTAGTTTTTCTTTTTCCATAGATCTGGCTCGCTGATTGGCTGATGAAAAATAATCCCAACAAACCTAAACTTTGTCATTTCCCAGTGACAGAAGAGCCTTAGTTTGCTTCTCAGAGCGAGAGCCAAGTTACCTTACTGTAAGGAGCCGCTCACCATGTTCTTTACATTAAAAGCATATATGTGTCTCTATGGGGGTGTATGCTTGCCTGTGAGTGCAGGAACCTGGGGAGCGAGGCATGGTCCCGTGCAGCTGGAGTTGCAGGTAGCTCTAAATCACCTGGCAGGGGTTGGGGAGCCACACCCGGGTCTGCTGCAAGAGTATATGAATTCTTTGCTACTAAGCCATTAATTAATTAGTTTTTGTTTTTTTAAGACAGGCTTTCTCTGTGTAGCCCTGGCTGTCCTGGAACTCACTCTGTAGACCAGGCTGGCCTCAGACTCAGAGACCTGCCTGCCTCTGCCTCCTGAGTGCTGGGAATAATGGTGAGAGCCACCACTGCCACTAGTAAAGAACTTTAAACCCAATATCCAAAAGACAGAGGAAGGTGGACTTCTGTGAGCTTGAGGCCAGCCTGTTCTACATAGTGAGCTGTTCTCTTCTTCCTCTTCATGTTGTTATTAGTAGTAGTTTTGTTATGCAGTTCTGCTCATGGGACAGAGGGCTTTGCACATGGTCCCTAAAGCTCTTACCTGCCATGAGCTAGGTTCTTGTTTGTCTTTACTCTAGGCCGGGTCTAACACAGTTGTCCTGAGCAGCCTTGCACTGTGGAGCTTCCTTCCACAGCCTGGATCGCACCATGGTGAACTGAAATTATCAAATATATTCTGAGAAGTCTGTACCCCCAAATACTGACCCTGCTCCTTCTCAGTCAGCTCCTTGTAGGAACTGTTCCGATCGAACTGTGATTCAG
The DNA here is from genome assembly GCF_978045245.1 of Mus caroli. NCBI lineage: Eukaryota > Metazoa > Chordata > Mammalia > Rodentia > Muridae > Mus > Mus caroli. The sequence goes on along the minus strand of NW_028227274.1, from coordinate 31,993,465 downwards.
TCATGGCCCAGGTCTCAGTTGCAGTTTCTGTCGCCTTGGTTGCTCTTGGGTTTTCCTCCTGTTGATTCCCTTGCCATTAGCAACAGCTGAGTTTACTCTGTACTCTGATTGAGACTATACAGTGTCTTTGAAAAACATCTGAGATCAGGGACTTTCAGGCCTACAGAGAAGCTGCCTTCTAGAGCAGAGTCCACTGGTTTTGGCAGTTTCAGATACAGACTGTGGGACGACTTCTGATCTCACCACAGACATGCCGGCAGAGGACCTCCACTCAGGCGGGCGCCTTTCCTATCAACCGGCCCACTGACCCTCCAGGAATGGAAGCCTTGAGTTCTGCCTTTCCCTTTCTCATCCAAATCAAAGGCTGAAGACGCTGCCAGCCGTGATTGATGCCTTTTGTTCCCAGACCAAATTGTTTTTTATAGTCCACCCCCTGCCTCTGCCATCTGCTCCAAGGGGAGCCCGGTCCCCAGGCTTCCTGGACAGCAGCTGCTGTGTGGTGGAGCACACTGAGGAGGGGGAGGGGGAACTGGGGACGGGGAGGACGGGGAGGGAAAGGCCGGAGCAGCTAGCAGATAGGCGGCAGCTAATCCCGCCAACAGCCCCAGCACTGGAATCATAAAAAACCGCCGTTTCTCCCCGATTTGCGCTTCATCGGCGTTTCAGGGCTGAGGTCGGGAACTACTTCTCAAGAGTCTGGCTTCCTTAAGGCTCAAAGTTCCCATCTCCTATCTGCCTTCGCAAACCAACTGTGCTCAGAGAGCGCGAGCATCATGACTCAGGTGGCCTTACAGGCGAGACAAGGACAGCAGGAGCAAAGGATCTGGGAGAGAGAACTCCTCAAGAGTGTAAACCAGCAATGGCAGGTCACCCTAAGCTAGTTTCCGAGTCCTCTGCTGATCACTGTCAAGGTTCACTTTTCCCATTTTGAGGCAACATCACATAGATGACTCAATTAGTGTCCTCTGTTGCTTTGCTAGGAGCTCATTACTCCTCAACATAATCAGGAATGCAGTTGGCTAAGTCTGCTTATATGAATAAGCATCATGGGGCTGACAAGATGGCTCAGCGGGTAAAGGCACTTGCAGCCAAACCTGATGACCTGAGTTTGATCCTTGGGACTCACTGTGGAAGGAGAGAACCAACCAACTTCCTTAAGCGCTCTCCTCTCTCTCTCTCTCTCTCTCTCTCTCTCTCTCTCTCTCTCTCTCTCTCTCACACACACACACACATTTTTTTGTTTTTTGTTTTTTGTTTTTTGTTTTTTTTTTTTCGAGGCAGGGTTTCTCTGCATAGCCCTGGCTGTCCTGGAACTCACTCTGTAGACCAGGCTGGCCTCGAACTCAGAAATCCGCCTGCCTCTGCCTCCCGAGTTCTAGGACTAAAGGCGTGCGCCACCACCACCTGGCCACACACACAATTTTAAGAAGAAAAAATAGTAAACATCTCCCCTATGTAGAAGGATACTTAATAAATCTTAAATAAAGATTGTAGAACCTTGATCCTTCCGGGTAGCCAGAATGGCAACCTCTCTGGACTTTATCTAGTGTTTCTTTTCTTTTTCTTTCTTTCTTTCTTTTTTTTTTATAATTAATTTTTTTATTAGGTATTTTCCTCATTTACATTTCCAATGCTTTCCCAAAAGTCCCCAATACACTCCCCCCACACTCCCCTACCCACCCACTCCCCCTTTTTGGCCCTGGCATTCCCCTGTACTGGGGCATATAAAGTTTGCAAGTCCAATGGGCCTCTCTTTCCAGTGATGGCCGACTAGCCATCTTTTGATACATATGCAGCTAGAGTCAAGAGCTCTGGGGTACTGGTTAGTTCATAATGTTGTTCCACCTATAGGGTTGCAGATCCCTTTAGCTCCTTGGGTACTTTCTCTAGCTCCTCCATTGGGGGCCCTGTGATCCATCCAATAGCTGACTGTGAGCATCCACTTCTGTGTTTGCTAGGCCCCGGCATCGTCTCACAAGAGACAGCTATATTTGGGTCCTTTCAGCAAAATCTTGCTAGTGTGTGCAATGGTGTCAGCGTTTGGAAGCTGATTATGGGATGGATCCCTGGATATGGCAGTCTTTAGATGGTCTATCCTTTCGTCACAGCTCCAAATTTTATCTCTGTAACTCTTTCCATGGGTATTTTGTTCCCAATTCTAACAAGGGGCACAGTGTCCACACTTTGGTCTTCATTCTTCTTGAGTTTCATGCGTTTAACAAATTGTATCTTATATCTTGGGTATTCTAAGTTTCTGGGCTAATATCCACTTATCAGTGAGTACATATTGTGTGAGTTCCTTCGTGATTGTTACCTCACCCAGGATGATGCCCTCCAGGTCCATCCATTTGGCTAGGAATTTCATAAATTCATTCCTTTTAATAGCTGAGTAGTACTCCATTGTGTAAATGTACCACATTTTCTGTATCCATTCTTCTGTTGAGGGGCATCTGGGTTCTTTCCAGCTTCTGGCTATTATAAATAAGGATACTATGAACATAGTGGAGCATGTGACCTTCTTACCGGTTAGAACATCTTCTGGATATATGCCCAGGCCTTTTTCTTTTTTAAAAGATTTATTTATTTATTTTATGTATTCGAGTACACTGTAGCTGTTCAGATGGTTGTGAACCTTCATGTGGTTGTTGGGAATTGAATTCCTCTGCTCGGTCCAGTCAACCCCGCTTGCTCCGGTAGGCCTGCTTGCTCCAGCCCAAAGATTAATGTATTATTATAAATAAGTACACTGTAGCTGTCTTTAGACAAACCAGAAGGGGGCTCCAGATCTCATTACGGGTGGCTGTGAGCTACCATGTGGTTGCTGGGATTTGAACTCAGGTCAGTGCTCTTACCTGCTGAGCCAGCTCACCAGCCCCTATCTAGTGTTTCTGACCCTTGCCAGTGTTAAGAGCATTTCAAGCGGTCATTAGCTTATCTATTTGGTCAGTGCCTTTTGGTGCCATACGATGGTTATACCAGGAGTAGCCTGAAGCCGTCTTTATGTAGGCAGAAGCTTTGGAAATGAACACCTTCCCTCTGTGGTGCAGGCCTTTGTGTCAGCCATGGCTCTCCCCCACCCACAGACTGGACACATGCTAAGCCGGCTGCCCTAGGCTTCCTCATCCCAGTTACGGTGTGGTTGCTGTGAGGATTCCAGATTCCAGTTTAGTTTAGTTTGACCAGTTGTTGCCTTACAGGTGTGGGCTCAATATACAAAGAGCAAACTGTTATTCATTCTTTCAAGCCTTTCAAGGATGGCTAAGAAAGAAAAGACCTACACTTGAGAGAACACAGAATATGTCCTAAATGAAGTCGGGTCATAGTGTTAAGGCCATCATTCCATCAGTGAACTCATAGTTTTGTCCATCTTTCTAAAATGGGTGGAGGAACCCTGCCTCCTTTTATATAGGTTGGTGCACTGATTGCTCTAAGCCCCAGGCACCAGCCTGTTTGATCTGGGTCTTTTGATGGAGTCCAAGTCTTTGCATGTTCTCTGTTCAGACAGCATCATAGGTATCCCAGCTCTGTTCCTTCTGCCTTAGCCTCTTGAATACTGGACTATGGGCCTGAGCCACCACACCAGCTACAGTCTTTTCTTCCCTTTAACATTTCTTTATTTAGTGTGAGTGGTGTGCAAATGTCACAGTGCTATAGAACTCAGCGGGCTATGGAGAATCAGTTTTCTCCTTCTATCCTGAGGACTCTGGGAAACCCTCAAGCCTTCAGGCTTGGTAGCAGGCACCCTCACCCTCTGACCATCACCAGCCCCCCTTTCACTTTTTATTTTCTTATTTACTTTTCTTTCACCTTTTTTCTGTTCCTTTATCCCCTCTTCTTTTCCTTCCTTCCTTCCTTCCTTCCTTCCTTCCTTCCTTCCTTTCTCTCTTCTCTCTCTTTTCTAGAGACAGTGTTTCATGTATCCCAGCACTGCCCAGACTCGACACGCAGCAGCAGATAACCTTGAGCTCCTAGTTCTCCCCGCTCTGCATGCTGGGATTGCAGGAGGGCAGCAGTACCTCTAGGTTATCTGGTACTGTGTTGAGTCCAGGGCTTCCTGCATCCCAGCCCTGCCATGACCTCTACATAGTTGCCCCAAGGCTGTGAAATAAGCGTGTCACAGAGTAGAGGAATGAACACCCTTGTGTATAGGGATATAGCTCAGTTGGCAGAGTTTTCCCAGCAAGCATCAAGCACTGGGTTCAGTACAGAATCACATAAAGCTGGGCATGGTGTCATGCTTGGGAGGGAAAGGCAAAAAGTCCAGCCATTCAAGGCCATTATCTCCTTAGTTATATATCAAGTTCCAGGACAACCTGGAGCTCATGAGAGAAAAAAGCCTGTCTTAAAATAATAAATTATTCATTTTATATATGTGAGTACACTGTAGCTGTCTTCAGACACATCAGAAGAGGGAGGGCATCAGATCTCATTACAGATGGCTGTGAGCCACCATGTGGTTGCTGGGAATTGAACTCATGACCTCTGGAAGAGCAGTCAGCACTCTTAACCACTGAGCCATCTCTCCAGCCCTCAGCCTTTCTTTTCTTTTGTTCTTTCCTTCATTTCTCCCCGCCCCCCCCCCTTTGTTGTTGTTTTAGTCTAGACAGGGTCTTACTATGTAGCTCGGGCTGTCCTGGAACTCACTCTGTAAAACAGGCTATCCTTGAACCTGATCAGAGATCCACCTGCCTCTGCCTCCTAAGTTCTAGAAGTGTACTACCACAGCCAGCTAGCCTGATTTCATTTAGAACCCCAGACTGCCAGCCCAAGAATGGCACCACCAACAATGGGCTAAACCCTCCCCCATTAATCACTAATTAAGAAAATGCCTTATTGAGCTGGAGAGATGGTTCATCGGTTAAGAGCACTGACTGCTCTTCCAGAGGTCATGAGTTCAATTCCCAGCAATCACATGGTGGCTCACAACCATCTGTAATGAGATCTGATGCCCTCTTCTGGTGTGTCTCTAGAAACCAACAGTGTACTCATATATAATAAATAAATCTTTAAGAAGAGAAAATAAAAGAAAATGCCTTACAGCTTGCTTTTATGGAGGCATTTTCTCAACTGGAGTTCCCTTTTCAGATAACTCTAGCTTGTGTCAAGTTAACAAAACTAGCCAGCACAAGTGGTCCCTGCCTATGTCAAGAATCAGAATTAGGGGATATAAAGCTGGGTCAGCTGTTAAAAGCCCTGGCTGGTCGTGCAGAGGACCCAGGTTTGATTCTCAGCACCCATCTAATGTATAGACTGTCTGTAACTCCAGTCCCATGGATCCAGTGCCCTCTTTTGGCTGGGCTCCTTTGGCATCAGGCACTTATTTGGTGCACAGACAATAAGCAAGAAAACACCCATTGTCTTAGTCAGGGTTTCTATTCCTGCACAAAACATCATGACCAAGAAGCAAGTTGGGGAGGAAAGGGTTTATTCAGCTTACAGATTCACATTGCTGTTCATCACCAAAGGAAGTCAGGACTGGAACTCACACAGGGCAGGAAGCAGGAGCAGATGCAGAGGCCATGGAGGGATGTTACATACTGGCTTGCTTCCCCTGGCTTGCTCAGCTTGCTTGCTTATAAAACTCAAGACTACCAGCCCAGGGATGGCACTGATCACTAGTTGAAAAAATGCCTCACAGCTGGATCTCATGGAAGCATTTCCTCAACTGAAGCTCCTTTCTCTGTGATAACTCCAGCCTGTGTTAAGTTGACCCACAAAACTAGCCAGTACCCCCATATACATAAAATTATAAAATGAAAACAAAACCAAAAACTAGGCCTAGTGAGATGGCTCATGGATAAAGTGGTTCTTCTTAAGCACTGGATCCCTAGAACCCCCATCAAGGCCCTTGTGTGAAGCCATGAACTCGAACCTAGGGCTACAGTGACGATCTCATCCCAAGAAGAGTTAAGGCCCATGGCCTTCATCATAACTTTCTTTGGCAAGTGATACAACTCACATAAATTCCTTTGAAATTTGTTCATGTTTGTGTTGATACTTTTTTCAGACTTCATCTGGATTCTCAGACTTTCTATTGGGAGACAACCACTGTTGGACTAGCTGGACCTTAGCCTGTAAGCCACTCTAACAAATTCAAATATATAGATATAATTCTACCATTCCTTTTATCCATTCTGTTTCTCTAGAGAAAGAACCCTGACTAACACACTGCTCATGGCTTCTTGTTACGTTTTCCCTTACCATACCATACTCCCCAGCTTTGATGTAAGGAGACTCAAATATATGATGGGAAGACACATTCTTAGCCTTCACCCAGCCCTGTCCTCCAAACTCTAGAGATTATAGAGTCAACCTGAGGATGCAGGTGAGAGAGAGAGGGGCTCTGGGAGGGATGGGAAATGTAGGGTGCCAAAGACCCAAAAGATCTCACAAAGCTCCCCACTCTGCTGGCCCTGGATTAACCCTTCATTTCTCAGGAAGAGTTGTCCTCGACGCCTTGCTCTCCAGGGGTCTCTTGTGTTAATCTATGGAAATGACCAACTGAGTGTGAACGTGAATGGTTTTGTTTTGCAAAACAAAGTTGGTAAAAGCGCCTCTTGCTGACTGACTGAATGCTGTCATCAACCCCATTCGTGCCACCAAAGGAACTGAAGCTTCAATTTCCTCCTCTGCTAAATGACAACTTATCATACTGGTTATGACCCTTATGCCCAAGGCAAAGGATTCTATTTCTGTGTGTGTGTGTGTGTGTGTGAGAGAGAGAGAGAGAGAGACAGAGAGAAAGAGACAGACACACACAGACACACACACAGAAAGCCGTAATAATAAACTACTCCTTCTCAATTTTCCCTCTATGCCCCCCACACCTGACTGACCAAGGCTCAATGGAAAAGCCTGTTCTCTGTTGTCAACTGTTAGACGAACAAAAACCTTATTTCTGCACCCACAACCTGTCATGATTTTACCTTCCCACTAAGAAGCATGGATTTGTTTAAAACTAAAAGACCACAGTAGGCAGAGGGCAGGCAGTGCTTTCCTGTTCTGGAACTGCTGCTCTCTTTGCTGTCCCGGTGCTACGTTTAACCCCTGGGGTCTCTGCCCTGGGCAGTCCATTAGAATGTTTATCATGGGGCATGCTGTAACTGTGCTTGCTTTTATGCATCTGTTGAGGCTGAGTACAAGTATTTATTACTATCATTATCATTATTTTGGGTGTGCATGGTTGGGGGGTGTGGCACGGCAGCTTGTATAGAGGTCAAAGGCCAACATGGAGAGGTTCTCTTTCAATCTTTATCAGATAAATCAAATTTATCTGAATTTCAGGGACTGATTTTCAGATCATTAGGCCTGAGTGCCTTTATCTGCTGAGCCATCTTACTGGCCATGTGCTTGCACACGTGCACACCCTCCCCCCACATAATGTACATATGTGTTTGTAGGTATGCACATGAGCAAGCATGTGTGTAGAAGGCCAGAGATTGACATCAAGGCCTTTGTTTGTTTGTTTGTTTGTTTGTTTGTTTTCGAGACAGGGTTTCTCTATAGCCCTGGCTGTCCTGGAACTCACTTTGTAGACCAGGCTGGCCTGGAACTCAAAAATCCTCCTGCCTCTGCCTCCCGAGTGCTGGGATTAAAGGCGTGTGCCACCACGCCCGGCTGAGACATCAAGGCTCTTCTGCAGTTGCTTATCACCCTATTTTGAACCTGAACCACATCGCTCAAGCTGGGCTGGTCAGGAAACTCCAGAGATTCACCTGTTTTTGCCTCCCCAGGGCTGGGATAACAGAAGTGTGCCACCCTGCCCGGGGATCTGAGGCATAGAGTCCTTCCTGAAAGTTTGAGGCCAGTTCTAACCTACATAGCTGGTTTTAGGTTAGCACAAATACATAACAAGACTGTCTTGAAACAGAGACAAGTTGGGGACCTAGCTTGGCGGTAGAGCACCTGCCTTTCATGCACAAGGCCCTGAGTTGGATCCCCCAAACTACAAATAAACCAAAAATCCAGGACACTTTTCCGAATGACAGAGTCATAATAATTGCACTTTCAATAAAAGCCATAAACTAAGACATAATAGAAAGAATCCTGTCTTTCCAGAGGCCACGGAATCTAATGGGATTTTGATGATGGCATTATGGTCCTACCTCCACGAGAGAGGTGTCAGCTCCATTGTGAGTTTCCATTTTTGTTTTTGTTTTTATGATAGAGTCTCTGGGGGGAAAAGATAGTGTCTCATGTGGCCTGTTCTGGCCTAGAGTTAACTAGTGAGAAACTGGAGTGTTGGGGCTATTCTCATAGAATTAGGAATAGTTGAAGACTTGAACATAAAACACGGGCCCTTAGAAGACAGAGGCTTACCAAGTGTCTTACAAGCACCTGTCCCAGGAAGAGAAGCACTGTCATTCCTTCTTCTGATGGCCTTTCAAGACAGGGTGCACGGCTGGATAGGAGGTGCCTGGCTGTCATCTCAGGACTTGGAGGCCGAGACATAAGGATCTCTAGTTCAAAGCCGGCCTAGGCTGCATAACAAGGCCTTGTCTCAAACAAACAAATAAACTCAGGACGATCAATAAACCCAAAACAGTGTGTGTGCTGTTCTTTCTTTTACTTTCTTTTCCCTCTTCCTCTTCTTCCTCTTTCTTCTCTTCCTCTTCTTTCTCCTCTTCTTCCTCTTCTCCTTTCTAGACACAGTTTCTCTGTATAGCCCTGGCACTAGCTCTGTAGAAGATGTTGGTCTGGAACTCAGAGATCCACCTGCCTGCACTACCACACCCAGCTTCTCTCTCTCTCTCTCTCTCTCTCTCTCTCTCTCTCTCTCTCTCTCTCTCTCTCACACACACACACACATGCAGCTGAGAATAACTGTAAATTCCCTATCCTTTTGTCTCTGCCTTCCAACTGCTAGGATTACAGGTATGTGGCACCACACCAGCTAGGAAACGACATCATTATTTACTGAGAGTTTTAACCTCAGAGTCAGATAATTACAATTTAAAAAAAAAAGTTCTCTGAACCCCAGTGAAATAATCTTTTTCTTTGGTTGTCTGTTTTTTCATCATTATTTTGAGTGTATGTTCTTAGACACCTGGTGCACCAACCACAAGGCCCCTCTGTACCCAACCTCCTCCTGTCCACATCCCCAGTCCCCTTTCCATCGTCTCTCTAACTTCTCTGACAACGTTCAGTCTGAGGATCCAGGGCTTAGCTAACTGTGTCCATGCCTCTCTCGGGTTATTACAGATTGCTTTTCTGTTGCCTCACCCTGAGAAGAGCAGCCTGACTTGAATGACCAGGGCATCAGCCCTGGAGATTGCTCAGGGGTAGGGGTCTATTCTTCTCTCCTCTCCTCTGCTCTGTAGGATTCTTTCCTCCGATCGGGTCGGTCGGTCGGTCAGTCGGTCGGTCGGTCGGTCGGTCGGTCGTAGGGAGAGGAGTGGGACCAGGAGCTTAGAGCTGAATTTTAACCCTTTGAAGTGGTTCTTGCTTTCATTTTGTTTTTTTCTCAACCTGGTGTTTTCTGTCACCACTGAGAATCACAGGCAGTTTGTGGTGTGGGACTAGGGTTTCCCTTAGGGTAGCGTCTTCCCTCCTCTGCCTTCAGCAGTATCCCCTCTTTTGAAACTTTGACCTCTAATGAATACATAATGATTTGGTTTTGGTTTTTGTTTTTTTCCTTTGAGTGCCGCTTGGAGAATTAGAAGTCCGCCCTCCCCAGTCAGCAGGTGCCGGGCCAGCTGCTTTAACATTCTAAGGAAGGCTTTTGCAAGTCAAAAGTTAAGGTCTTTATTCAGGAGAAGGGCTGAGAAATATAACTCTCTCACTTGTAGAGGAGAGAGGAGGAAGACACCTTATACTGCATGTGAATGGTTCTCGCTCTTCAAAGCTGTCGGGGTGGCTACAGCGTTGCTGGAGACTCTGGGCTCCCTACAGGGGAAATGGTTGTAAAGGGAAGAATTTGAATTTATGAGGTGACAGGTCTGATTCAAACCCACCTCCCTGTTGTTTCTTTCAGGTTGGGGTGCTTGCCCTCTCTGAGTCGCTATAAGAAGGAATAATCATAGCCTTTAAACATGGGGTGTTTTATAGCCTTTAAACATGGGGTTATAGAGCTGAACCCAGGGCTTTGTGCATGCTGCGTATGCATCCTACCTGGAGCCATACCTCAGCCCCCGCTAATTTTAGATGTTCTGAAGACTGATGGAGAGGGTCATTTGGCAAGTCTAATACCCTTCTCATCGTGGTTCCTGTACCCTGAAAGATTATCAAACTGCTATCTGAGTTTATGTCAGTGGGACAGCCTGGCAGGCTATGGAAAACAGGCTTCAGGGGCTTTGTTTGTTTGTTTTTGGAGGGGGGAGTCCTAATTCTTCTCACATCGGAGTTCACCTGGGAAGGACGAGAAGACAGCAGTGGGGAAGAGTCTGATCGGGGCTTGTGACTAACATAAGTGCATTTTCTAGTCTGAACCAAAAATACACGAGTCCACTTTCCAGGTAAAGTGAGTGGCTCAGGGGCAAGCTTCCCTCACTGAATTCCCCCCTTCCAGCGGATTCTCAAGTCCACTATGGAACTGAGGGTTCCATCTGCCTGTTTCCCGACTCTGAACCTATTGAACGTGTGACTTTTATTTTGTCACCTTAATGGTAGCCAGCTCGTTAAGGAAGCACCGAGAGGAAATGACGGCAGGGTTGTAACTGATGAATTTGAATGAGGCTGGCAGGAAGGTGATGGATGTGAAGAAATCTAAATTCCTTTAGCTCCTGGCTGAGCGTCCATGCTGCAGGTTGGTAGCTATGACAGTTGGTGACTTTGGAGACAAGATGGATGAGGGTGGGGGAGACTTGCAAGAAGACACCAGCTTTTTGGGGGGGGGGGTGTTCAACAACTTTCCTCAGAATTCTTTTTTTCTTTGTGCTTTCTTAGCAAAAACTCCTCTATAGCTCCTGGGGAACCACAGGGCGTGTTCTCCTGGGTGCCTTAAACAAAGCAGCAGGGGTGGCTTTGTTTCCGAACACCTCCGTTCCGAGAGTATTGGGATACATCAACTCAGTGTGGGCTCAGGAGGTAGGTAGGGGTGGAATGCTGGGGCGGCAGGTGCCTTGGATGGAAACAGGGAGAAAACGGAGTCTGTTCATTTCCCTAACATAGCTTCACAGCTCGAATCGAGTGTCAGGCTGGGTACTTTGAAATCCACATTTATCGAGGGTTGACACTCAGGATCACACAATTTCAAGCTTTTTACTTCCCAGGAAATCAGTCTTTCCCTGGGCTGCCTGCTCAAAGCCTTTGCCCTCTAGTTTGTCTCTCTGCTGTCCCTGTCATCACAGCCTCGTCCACACCGCCTTTCTCTGCTGTCACTGTTATGCAGGCCTTTGCTTCGAAGTAGGCCACGGAGAAAAGTGTTTCTATAGGTTCCCCATTGTATCTGCTCTCCAATACATGTAGGGGTTTAAAAACTGGAAGCTATAGAGGTCAGACCAGGCCAGGCTAGGCCTTAAAGGCAGCTCGCTCATGGTGTCTCTCATGATACCAACTTCCTTAGTGAGCATTCCACTACAACCTGAAACTGAAAACAGTTTAAAATGAGCTGACTGTTGGAGCTGGAGTGTTCATTCAGCGGTTAAGAATATGCACTCTTGGGCTGGAGGCATGGCTCGGTGGTTAAGAGCACTGACTGTTCTTCTAGAGATCCTGAGTTCAATTCCCAGCAACCGTGTGGTGGCTCACAGCCAAAATAAATAATATTTTTTTTAAAGAAAAAGAATATGTACTGTTCTTGGGCCTGAGTTCCATTCCTAGCAGCCCTGTCAGGTCGCTCACCATCATCTCTAACTCCACTTCCAAAGGAATCTAAAGCCCCCTGGCCTGCTTTGATACCCAGAGTGCATCAGCACCACCCCCACATAATGCACATAATTCAAATTAAAAGATAAACTGATTATTCCTTCAGGCACTTAAGAAGTACACTCCTTTCCAATGGCCACAATATTTGTTTATTGTAGGCAAGTACAAACGAAACAGAAACAGACGTTACAGCAAAACCCGGGGAGCGCTGCCTGCTCTTGGCAGTCCCTTCACTTGCCTGCCGGCAGGGATCCTGGCCAGTCTGGGCAGCTTCCTTGGGCTGTGAAATTCAGAGTTAGGAACCCAGTGGCTTGGGGAAGAGGCAAGCAGCTTTGTGGGCTATCACCAAGAGGGGTGATATTCAGAGATGGCCTTTGGAAGAAGTCAAAGTGTGAATGCGGGAAGCCGAATCCACAGCTATCCTAGACCACTGCCCCGGGGCAGGTCTTGGGGCGCAGACACCCTAGGAGGTCTACACCCTAGGAGGTAAACACTTCAAATGAATCCCAAGTTCAAAGGGCTTGCTCACTCCCCAAACTGCTTAAATCACTCTGAATTACACCCAAACCTGTGCTTATTCTTTTCCTGTTACCTCATTTTTATTGTTTTGTTGTTTTTCTGTGTAGCCCTGGCTGCCCTGGAACTCACTCCATAGACCAGGCTGGCCTCTTAAGTGCTGGGATTAAAGGCATGTCCCACTACCTGGCTTGATGTTTAGTTTTATTTATTTAGCCCCCACCCCCCAACACACATACAAGGTTTCTCTGTGTAACAGAGCCCTGGCTGTTCTGAACTCTGTAAACCAAGCTGGCCTCAAACTCACAAAGATGAACCTGCTTCTCTGCAGCTGGGACTAGAGGGGAGCGCCACCACACCCAGATTATTTTGCTTTTTGAGTCAGCCTGGCCTCATTCTCCGTTTATAGCTGAACCCAAGCTCAATTCTCAGCATCCATATGGTGGCTCAGCCATCTGTAGCTCCAGTTCTCCTTCTGACTTCCACTGCCTGTGTATGGCATATAGACACACATACAGGCACAACATTTATACACATAAATTAAAATAAATATTTAAAGAAAAAAGGAAAGTCCCACCTAGATATACCCTAGAAGCATTTATTGCAAATAAAACTGAGTCTACAGTTTGGGAAAAGTCACAGAGCAGAGATGTTCTCTGGCTCTTCTAGGATCTTGTCTGGAAAGCCCTGATCGTCTGTCCATTTGGTGTTGTTTTGGATCTGAGGCTAATGAGGTAGATCCATGGTCATCCTGGGTCCTGGTTTCCCTAGACTGTAACTTGGGGTGAGGGGAGGATTTTTTAGAGTTCATAAGCAGATGAGAAACCCAGCTCACTAACAACCTCCTTGTAGGAGAGAGTTGGTCCCCGCCCCAGGTCTCCTACGAGTTTGTCTGCACTCGGTCAGAATGGAGGAAGGGTGCTTCTTCACAGGTGGGAACAAAACTTACCGTTTTAAAATGTAAGTTTTACTTTATTATTTTACATGTATAAATGTCTGTCTGTGCACATTTGTGCCTGGTGGCCACAGAGACCAGGCAAAGACATTGGATCCCCTGGAACTAGAAGTACAGATGGCTCACAGCCATCAAGTGGGTGCTGTGAAGTGAGCCAGTCCTCTGGAGGGCCAGCCAGGGCCCTTAACCACTGAGCCATCTCTCCAGCCCCCAGAATTCCTTTCCTTTAACTTCTCTTCCCTCACACTCCCAGCAGCACAGCTGGGTGGAACGGTAGGTATCTGAAACTTAATGGAACACGTTCTTCCAGGGTCCTCTGGATGTGCACCCAAATCAAACTCCCTCTTTAACAAGCTGCTTAAGTCCAAGAGTAACTGCGCAGGAAAGGCTGGGTCCACAAGCCAGGAGAACAAGGTTCCGATTTCAGTCCTGGGAAGAAGATGCTGAAAGATCATCCATCTACCCCACCTATCGTGGAAGGTCTACGGGCTAACCCTGTGATGTCCCAATTGTTTTCCAGTCTGTGTCCCCTAGGCCAGAAGTTCAGTCTCTATCTCCACTGTCCTGAAACTAGGCAGCACGTGAATTTGTGGTGGTGTTACCAGGCACTGTCCTTGCCCCTGCCCCGGGGCCTGGCACTACCTGCAGGGCGTGTGCAGTAGTATCTGCTCACCACACGCCTGCACTGGCCACACTTGACAGTGCAACACCACTGAAAGTTGCAGTCACAGCTGCTCACGGCCTCTGCTCTCCTCTCCTCCACCTGCAGCCCGCACTCCGTGCACAGGCGCCCACAGCTGCGCTGCTCCCGCCGGGAAGCACTGCGGGCATTCTGCAGGCACTCCCTCCCCTCTGTGCCGTGGATGCTCAGGCTGGCGTTGCGGTTGCAGTAGTCAGGAGAACCCTCTAAGAAGATCAGCTCAGCCTCTGTGCTGGGAAGGAAGGCCTCCGTGAGAGCCCAGCGGCCCTCGGCTCTGTTGCCAGCCCTTAGCTGGCGCTTATCCATCTCAATTTTCAGTGCGCGGTCATACTTGGCCTTTAGGTAATTTCCCATCTGCCGGAAGTCAGCCAGCTGCAGCCAACACGTCTGGATGCTGCAGCTTCCTGAGATGCCATGACACTTGCAGGTCCTTTTCGTGGAGGCCCTCACTGCCTTGGGGGGTGGGGGTGGGGGAGGGGAAGGAGGAGGAGGAGAGGGAGAACACGAAGAATAACTTGGTGGAGAAGGCCAGTGGCTAGCAAGCAAATGGAATATCCTAGAGCTGTGGTTCCTAGCTTTGGAGACGTAGATTACTGGGGAGGGGCACTCCTAACCTTGCCTTAGGTCTTTTCAGGGAGACTGGTCAGGGTTAAGGGGATAGGACCAGGAGCTGGCCAAGCCTAAGAAGATAACGGAAGCCAGGAACATAGATAGGGTCTTGGTTCACGCCCATCACTTCTTCAGTGTGTTTCCTGGCCCAGTTGCAACAAGTATTGGATGAAACAGGGCCCAAGGGTAGAGAGTGCTTGCTTAGTATGTGTGAGGCTCAGAATTTAGTTTCCGGCACCTCATAACCCCCCAAAAGGAAACCAAAACAGACCGGTCAAAGCAACGCTTTGTAAATTGTAAAAGAAATTACAACCTCAAGGGACTGAAGAGAGGCTCAGCAGTTAAGAGCACTGGCCACTGACTCTTCCAGAGGATGTAGGTTCAGTTCCCAGCACCCACACCGTCTGTAACTCCAGCGGCAGGATGTCTGACACCCACACACAGACACACATGCAGGCAAAACACCAGTGTCCATAAAATAAAAATAAGTCATTTTTAAAAATTACCTCAGTTACTGTATCTCTTTTGAAGCCTGGAGCTAGACATGTCATGGCAATTGTGGTGGTTTGTCTGTCCCCTGTCACCCTATTCTGTCTCCTCCACCCTCCCACACACACACACTCGCTCACGCCCTCTCAGAGAGAAGGGAGCTCCTGGTATCTGAACCCATTTCTCTCAAGGCAGCAGATGGAGTTGCCTTGAAAGCGCCTCTCTCCGGCCATGGTGGCCAGAATATCCAGGAGGAGGCTCCCAGGAACATTTCAATGATTTTTGTTCTAAGTCCAACTTGCTTCCAGATTTGAGTTCACAATGTTACCCTACCAGAACCTTGATGAAAAGTAGATTCTACTGTCCCAACTTCTCAAACCCCAGGCAGACTTTAGGGCAAAAGTAGGCCTCTATGAATGTCTTAGCACATCGTTAAAAGTGACTAAAATCTTTTAAGGCTCATGTTTTGTGGCTCATGTTTGTAATCCCGGCACTTGGGAGGTTAAGGTAAGAGAAATGCCGTGAGTTCAAGGATTATATAGTGAATTACCAGGCAAGCCAGAGCTTCCTAAAAGACCCCATTTTGGAGAACACACACATACACACACACACACACACACACATACACACACACACACACACACTGCATGGAAGCAAGGTTTATCAACTGTGTTGTCTCAGACATGCCACTTGGCTTTGACTTAGCTGTCTTTGTCAGGCAGAGAACAGAGTTCTTCCTGAACGGCTTTGGGGATGAGTAAGACAGTGCTTGGTGACTGTGAGGAACTGTTGTCAAAACTGGGTGACTCCTATACGCACCAGCCTGCCGGCCCTGTTGTTGTGAAGGTTCACCAGGGCTCTGGCATCCTTCCCTTTCTCCAAACCGTCCACGAAGAGTCTGGAGATTTTTTCCCCGAATTCCACATTGTCACTGCAGCCTCCCCAGATCCAGCCATGGCCACCTACACACAAGGAAAGGAGTTCTGCACACACCTTTCAGCTATATCCCAGGGGAAGAGCTAAACCTAGGAGGACCTGCCAAAGCTCTGTGTATCTGATGCTGAGGCAGGGGAATGGAGGTGCTTGGAGTGGGTGGGTGGGGTCCTGAGCTCCTCAGCTCTCTCTGGGCTGCTAGGTTCTCTCTACCCACAGGAAGCAGGCGTGTGTGATGACCTGGGTGCCTCAGAGGTTCTTTGTAGCTCAAACATTCTGGATCTCTATAATATCGGAACCTCCTCTGCCCTTATTGGCAGCAGGCCTGGGTCTTCAGAGGTCTGTAAATAGTGGGGTAGCTTTGGATGAGGACAAGCTCTTCTTGTACCAGGACTGGTCTCCAACTCCCCCAGGCTTCTCACTCCGAGTCTCCTTGGTTTTAGAGAACCTTTCTAATTCCTGGTCTCATCAATTCATGAACTCCCAGGAGGAAAGGGATTGCTAGAGTCTGGGATTCAAGAGAGCTGAGGCCAGAGGCTGTTTTTAAAAGATTCTGTCTGTGCTTAGCACTGCAGGTCCCACCTCTTCCTGCCTGTATCAGAGAGCAAGTTTGTTACCTGTTTTTCCATTTTGTGACTCGTCACAGCCGCAGTTTTCCAAGTCACCCATGCTGCAGTTCTTGGTGACTGCATACATGATGGCAGCAGAGCGGATGGCATGAATGAAGGATGTCTCTCTCGTGGCTTTGGGGAGGAACAGGGTCTGACTGTGTGAATCCTCGTTAGCCCAAAGCAAAGGCCTTGGTAAGACAGTGCTGCTCAACAGCTCTTGCTGTCCCCACTCCCACCCATTGTGTTAAGGTGTTCCTTGCCCTCAGAGCAGGCTGCACTTCATCCAGGCAGGAATGGACATCCCATGCTACTGATGGGGAATTGGCAATGTCAAGAACTACAAAGCTAAGGCTGCTTACTGGCCAGCTGTGGTTTTCGGATCAAGAGTTCGCTCACCTAAAGTCTAGCCTAGATTTCTGTCCTCTAGTACACACGTAGTGAGATCAGCTGCAAGGCTGGCATAGGTAAATGACAATGACCTTTTATTTCTGAGCACAGAGTTGGTGTATGTGTGTGTACATGTATGAATGGATGCATGTGCAGAGGCCCAAGGTCAATTGTCTTCCCGAGTTCTACTCTGTCTTACTTTGTGGTAGTGTCTCTCACTGAATCTAGCCCAGTGGCTGGCTAGACTGTCTGGTCAGTAAGGCCCTGGGCTCCTCCTGTCTCTGTTTTCAAGAGACAGGATTTTAGGTGTGTGCTACCACACCCAGATCCCAACCAAGTCCTCATGCTTGTGCAGTGCTTGACCCACTGAGCCATCTCCCCGCACCCCCGACGTCTTAGTTTACAAACACTTCCTAGTCTACCTGCAGGTTCCATGGGAAGGAAGCTCTTCCTGCCCTGCATGTTATCTCCTTTATACTCTCCTAACTCTTCTCAGCAACTCCATTGCTTCTGTAAAAAGGTTTTCCATATAAACTACTGCCTCTGATTATAAGCATGCACATGTACACACACACACATGCACATATGCCTGCATACACACATATACACCGAAACACAGACACTTTCAGACATACATATATATGCACATATACACACATACACCACTCACACCCACAGACCCACACATATACACACACATCACAGACATACACATATACACCACACACACATAAATACACATACATTGCACATGCACACACATATACACACACATATTTTACATATACATGCACATATACATACATCACTCCTACACACTACACACACCACACATATATACACATACAAATTACATACACATATACACATGACACACATATACACACACATATACATCACATACACATATACTCATCACACACAGATAAACACCACAGATGCACACACTGCACACACAACCACTTGAGGCAAACTCATTCTGATCTTTTGGCTTCCTTGTCACAGGCCTTCATGATGATGGGACAAAGGTGGCTCCTTTGAGGGCTCCATGTTCCCTTTCTCCATTTTTACTTCACTTCATGAAAATCAGAGCAAGATGAATGTATATAAGCACTCCACTGCAGACATGAATCAGAACCTGCCATAACATTTGTAATAATACCTTTCTGGTCGTTTTAGTCAACCCTCAGAATACCCCCAGGGCCTGTGAGATGGCTCAGGGGGTCAGGGCATTTGCATCTGATGACCTGAGTTCAGTCCCTCAAGTCTCTCCCAATGTCCCTCCTCCCCCAACATGCCCCCTAGTAAATACATAAATGGTACAAAACGCTTTTCGAGCAGCATTTTCTGAAGCCCCTCCTCCATGTGTTGAGAGAGGGAAAGACCCTCACTCATCACTCAGGGTCACATAGCAAGGAAACCGTCGCAGGAGCCGCCCGGTCCCTTTCCTATTTCCCTCCGCACGCACACACATCTCATGTACGCATGCGCGACCAGCCCATAGCGAGGTGTGGTCCCACGAAAACTTACCAGCTCGCAGCCTGTTGTGGGTTGAAAACTGAAAGGCATGCTCAGGACAATTCCACCGTTCCCAGGCAAACTGGAACTTACACTCTTCCATGCCAATCTGAGCTCCCAAGGCCACACTGGCGGTGTAGGTCAGATAGGCCTGTGCCGGGGAAAGGGCTGTGAGCTTCCCTGGGTGCAGGTCGTGTCGGCTCGGGGAGAAAGCAGAACTCAGATAGCTTCCCAGTAAGAAACCAGCCTGGGACCTGGGGACATTGCTCAGTGGTGGCTTGCCTACCCATACACAAGGCCCTAGGTTAACACAACCAAAAATAAACAGTGCTGTATTTCTGGGTGAGAGGTCCCCGATCCTCTTTTCTGTCCCCAGAGAGTTCTATCAGAGACCCCAGAGGATAAAAAACAGGAGAGGTGCAAGACCATCCTACCTTGGGACCCGTTACCAGGAAGTTGTTCACTGACCTACCAAAAAGAAAACCTGAGGTGAGCGGGGCTGAGGCAGTGGGTGGCTTCCTTGGTGGGGACTAAAGGCTGGAGAGTGACTTACCAGGCAGAAGCACCCAGGGCTGGATAGCACATGCCCGCAGCCACCCACAGCATTAACAAGTGTCCCATGGTCCTGCCCAGTCGGGGGACCAGGACCAAGCGCAGAGAAGTAAGGCCGGCAGAGCCTTTCTTGGTATTTATGTGGGCAAGTTCACAGTAGCCAAGAGGGAAACAGCAGCCCATCTCTTTGGCAGAACCCTGGGAGTCACTGACCTAACCGGGATCAGAGAGGAGGGTCTCAGCCCAAAGCCTTCAAGGAGACCACGCCCTTCTCTCCCAGACTGAGAGGGGCTGAAGCAGGTCTCCCACCCTTAGGGACATTGACTTCTTTGAGAGGGCCCATTGCTTAGAATTAGGAAGCCTCCAGCAGCCTAGGCCCCTCCCCTGAACTCAGGTCACCTCTCCCCTGGGGCTTCAGGTCTTCATGTGTTAATGAGACCACGCCCTCCACACACACCCCCCCCCCCCCCCGGTTTAGGGACCCCCTCCTACTGTCTCTACCTCTTCCCTTGGTGACTGTAGGGAGCTGTGGAGGCTGTGGAGCGGAAGCTGCCAGAGGCTGTCTCTGCCACCGTTTCTTCTACTAAGAGCTGGTGTATATTTCCTTCATTTCTCCAGTTTTTAAATTACTTACAATCATTGTGTCACCAGGGCTATATTTGAAAAGACCGCCACTTTCCTTTCCTTTCCTTTCCTTTCTTAAAATTTATTTATTTTATATACATGAGTACACTGTTGCTGTGTTCGGACACACCAGAAGAAGGCTTCGGATCCCATTGCAGATGGTTGTGAGTTGCTGGGAATTGAACTCAGGACCTCTGGAAGAGCAGTCAGGGCTCTTAACAGCTGAGCTATCTCTCCAGCCGGCTACCTTTATTTCTGTTACCAACACCACCTTGTGGATGAGAGGTACTGGGTGTTAAACTTAGCAACTCCTGCATGCTAAGCATACTCTACTGCTGAGTGACACCTGCAGCCTCCTCTAATGCTGCCTGCTTTGTCACGAGGGTTTCAGCTACTTAGACAGAAACCTGTCTTTCAGATTCGTCGGTGGCTCAGTACCTTAGAGAGCAGCTGGATAAACGAAGGAAGGAAAGGTGGGGCTCTAATAGGACTGGGGCACCATTAGAGACGGGGCAGAGTGACATCAACTCCTCCCGAGGGCTGCGGAGGCAAGATTAGTTAAGGGGAAAGCAAGATGGGAAAGCAATCTCGGCCTCTGTTCTGTGACCCGCACACTCTCCAGATCATGCCTAGGCATGTTCGGCTCACCTGCCACACATCAAAGAAGCGTTAGAATTCACAAGTCTGCAGGATTCAGAGTAGGGGTCAGCCACGATTGTTCTTCAATGATAAGATAATTATGAAAAATTAGTGTCTAGAGACATGTAGCAATCTTTTTTTGTTTTTTTTTTTTTTGTTTGTTTGTTTTTGTTTTTTCGAGACAGGGTTTCTCTGTATAACCCTGGCTGTCCTGGAACTCACTCTGTAGACCAGGTTGGCCTCGAACTCAGAAATCCACCTGCCTCTGCCTCCCAAGTGCTGGGATTAAAGGTGTGCGCCACCACCGCCGGGTGACATGTAGCAATCTTATGCAATAATTTATAGTATGTTTAATTTTTTTTTAAACGGACTTTTCTTCGGTTTCTTTTTTTCCCTTCTCACTTTTCTAGGAGTCCTTGCTGGATGAGAAGTCCGTCTCCTGGCCACAGCTTGCACGGTGGGCTTCATTGCTGGGGAAAGAGACATCTCAGATTGAAGGCACCTGGGCAAAGCTTTCTGAGTTTGCTTCAGTATCCCTTTCTCTGTCCCTACTTTTCTTAATTAAAAAAAAAAATCTGTTATTTAACCTTCACTTCTTAGGAATAGGCTTGATTTGGGGGTGACTTCCTAGGCTGGGGAGGGATGGCTAATAGCATCTCAGTGTTGTCCCCCACAGCCCCTTGAACCAGACGTTTAGCCTGGTTCTGCTCTGTGCTGTGTCCCAGGGGTAGGTCTGCTCTGTCTCCTGTGAGGGGTAGGTCTGCTCTGTGCCTTGTCCGAGGGGTAGGTCTGCTCTGTCTCCTGTGAGGGGTAGGTCTGCTCTGTGCCTTGTCCGAGGGGTAGGTCTGCTCTGTCTCCTGTGAGGAGTAGGTCTGCTCTGTGCCTTGTCCGAGGGGTAGGTCTGCTCTGTCTCCTGTGAGGGGTAGGTCTGCTCTGTGCCGTGTCCGAGGGGTAGGTCTGCTCTGTCTCCTGTGAGGGGTAGGTCTGCTCTGTGCCGTGTCCGAGGGGTAGGTCTGCTCTGTCTCCTGTGAGGGGTAGGTCTGCTCTGTCTCCTGTGAGGGGTAGGTCTGCTCTGTGCCGTGTCCGAGGGGTAGGTCTGCTCTGTGCCGTGTCCGAGGGGTAGGTCTGCTCTGTCTCCTGTGAGGGGTAGGTCTGCTCTGTGCCGTGTCCCAGGGGTAGGTCTGCTCTGTCTCCTGTGAGGGGTAGGTCTGCTCTGTGCCGTGTCCGAGGGGTAGGTCTGCTCTGTCTCCTGTGAGGGGTAGGTCTGCTCTGTGCCGTGTCCGAGGGGTAGGTCTGCTCTGATTCCTTTGGGCAGTGGTGTGCTGTTGTATAGAGAAACTCTTTACCTATTGCTCAGGCTGGCTTGGAACACACTATGTAGTCCAAGCCTGCTTCAAACTTGTCATCCTCCTGCCTCGGTCTCTAGAATGCTAGGATTGGAGGCAGTGTCATCAGGTCTAGCTGGCTAGGTCTTATTTTTCTGAGTACCGCCCTGCATGTGGCGCTTAGTGGGTACTATATATATATATATATATATATATATATATATTCTAGAAAGCAGAGAAGAAAGTGGGGTGCTTTTGTCTGCATGTTCGTGTGTGTGTGTGTGCACACTTTGTGCTTGCTTCTGTTCAGATTCAATAAAGATTACACGGTTTATTTTTATATAATTGTTTAAAAGATTTGTTCAATTATTTTGTGTGTGTGAGTGTTTTGCTTGGGTGTATGTTTGTGCATCACATATATGCCTGGTGCCCTTGCAGGTCAGAAGAGGGCATCAGATTCTCTTTTATAAACAGTTGTGAGCTGTCGTGTGGGTACTGGGAATCGAACCTGGCTCCTATGGAAGGGCAGCAGTGTTCTTAACCACTGAGCCATCTTCGGAATCTCAAGATCTTATAGTTTCTTAACAAATGAGCCCATGTGGACTCAGTTTCTTCATCACTGAGCTGAGGATGTGGGGAACCAGACCAATTCCCAGCTCTCTTACACACCGCACTCTCGTGGTAAGGTTTACAGGACCTGGGTGGGACTGAGTTTCCATGTAGTTAAGAGAACGTGCTTCTTTGCAGAGGACCCTGGTTTGAGTCTGGGCACACATGTGGTGGCTGGCAAACCTCTGTAGCCCCAGCTCCAGGAGTTTCCATGCCCTCTTTTGACCTCCAAGGAAACCAAGCATGCATGCGTAATACATACATGCATACATACATACATACATGCAGACAAACTTACACAAAACAAAATAAATAAACCTATTTTAAAAAAAGATTTACAGAAGTTGTTAATTCCAGTATGACTGTAAGCTGTGAGCATAAATCCTCTCACTCATGTTTGAATCCTGCTGTGGGCAATACATAGATTTTTTTTTTTTAAAGATTTATTTATTATTATATCTAAGTACACTGTAGCTGTCTTCAGATATACCAGAGAGGGCGTCAGATCTCATTATGGGTGGTTGTGTGCCACCATGTGGTTGCTGGGATTTGAACTCGGGACCTTTGGAAGAACAGCCGGTGCTCTTAACCACTGAGCCACCTCTGCAGCCACAATAAATAGAGTTTTAAGGGAGCACCTGGAGGATAATCCATGGCTTCTTCAAAGCCCTGTGGGTCTGTCCACCTAAGACCCTTGGGCTGTGTTGACAAAGGTCCCTTAGAAGGAGGAAGCGAGCCGGGGTGAATCATTTCTAGCCATCCTATGTATTGCTGTGTGCCCCATGCTGGTGCCTTGGTGTTGGGGATTGAGCCCAGGACCTTGCCATGTGTACTAAGTGCATGTTCCTCTACCACACCAGCCCCAACTCAGTAGTCTTTCTCAGTTTATGCTCGGAGGGATTCGTGTGGCTTCGGTGGGTCTTATATTTAGTTGTTTGTTTAACTTTTTGAGACAGGTTCTCACTAGGTAGACCAGGCTGGCCTTGAACGTACAGAGATCTGCCTGTTTTGGCCTCCCCAGTGCTAGAATTAAAGACATGTGCCACCAAACCAGATATAGTGGCACACACCTTCAATCTCACACTTGAAAGTCAGAGGTAGGCAGATCTGAGTGTGAGACCAGCCTGGTCTAGAGAGTGAGTTCCAGGACAGCCAGGACTACACAGAGAAACTCTGTCTCAAAAAGCCAAAAAATAAAATAAAAAAAAAAATTTAAAAAAGGGAGAACGCAAAAGTGCTACCATAAGCAGCCATTTTGCTGTTTGGGGAGTGCAGGGTCTCACTGTGTAGACAGGCAGGCTGCTCTGCATCCCAAGGCTGGTCTCCAACCTGTAACCTTCTTGCTCTAACATCCTGAGAACTAGGATCACAGGCCCGCACCACCATTCAGGACACGTCTCACTCGGGTGTAAGTGATGATGCAGCTACTGGTTTCTGTGAATAGAGGTCTAGAGCTGACAGCCAGAGCAGGGGATAAGACTAGGCAGTGGTGGCCACAAGACAGCCTTGCTGGTGCCTCTGTGGTGAATGCTCCACAGCCGTCCTGCTGCAGGGAGTGTGTGTGCTTGCTGGTGTTCACGTCGTGGCTGATTTAAGCCTACCACCATGAATGTGGAAAGAGATGCCCAGCAGCCGAGTGTTATACGGTATTGTTCTTGAGAAGGAACAAACATTGTCAACAACCTCAAGAGCTCAGGTAATAGACACGCGTACCAAAAATCTAGAAATTGATAAGTTTTGAGTAATATCTTGTTTTAAAGTAATCTAAAGATAGGGTTATATAATTTAATTTAAGGTTTTAGACTTATTTATTTTTGTGTATGAGTAGCAGGCTTGCCTGCATGTATGTTTTATGCAGTATGTGTGTGCAGTACCTGAAGAGTAAAGAGGGCTTTGGGTTCCCTTTGACCTCTTTTTTGTTTGTTTGTTTGTTTGTTTGTTTGTTTTTTGAGACAGGGTTTCTCTGTGTAGCCCTGGCTGTCCTGGAACTCTATCTGTAGACCAGGCTGGCGTCGAGCTCAGAAATCTGCCTGCCTCTGCCTCCCAAGTGCTAGGATTAAAGGCGTGTGCCATCATGCCCGGCTCCCTTTGACCTCTTTGTGAGTAGCCATATATATAGGTTCTAGAGATGGAACCAGTGTCCTGTGGAAGAGCAGCCAGTGCTCTTATTTTTATTTTTATTTTTTTTAAAGATTTATTTATTTATTTTATGTATATGAGTACATGTACAGCTGGCTGTGAGCCTCCATATGGTGGTTGGGAATTGAATTTTTAGGACCTCTGCTTGCTCTGGTTGCCCTGGTCGCCCTGCTTGCTCAGTCCCTGCTTGCTCTGGCCCAAAGATTTATTCATTTTATTAAGTACCACTGTAGCTGTCTTCAGACACACCAGAAGAGGGTGTCAGCTCTCATTATGAGATGGTCAATCTCATTTTGGGTGGTTGTGAGCCACCATGTGGTTGCTGGGATTTGAACTTAGGACGTTTGGAAGAGCAGTCAGTGCTCTTACCCGCTGAGCCATTTCACCAGCCTCCAGCCAGTGCTCTTAATCACCAAGCCATCTCTCCCTTTAACTCACCTTTTAATAACGACTGTATACCATCTTTCTCACGACATTTCTGAGAACGACCACTCTCAAGAGTCAAATAAGCCGCATGCAGCACGCTGTGAGAGCCCAGGCTCTAGCCTGCCAGGGGGTGGAATGAAAAAAACTATATACATAGCCCTGGCTGTCCTGGAACTCACTCTATAGACCAGGCTGGCCTCAAACTCAGATCTGCCTGCCTCTGCTTCTAGCATACTTGGATTAAAACCATGAGCCATCTTACCTGCCCAACTTCCTGCTGAAGTTACCAGCAAATAGCTTTGGTTTGAGCTGGCTAGACGGCTGGCTCAGTGGGTAAAGGCACTTTCTGGCAGGCTTCAATCGTCAGGACCCACATGGTGGAAGGAGAGAACTGACTCCTGCAAGTTGTCCTCTTACCTGTGCACTGAACACCCCTACACACACATGCAAGGTGAATCAGTATGTACAATTTTAAAAAATTATCTGTTTCAGGTATGTACCAGATTTTAACCCTCGCTAAGCAGAGGGCAACCTGTGGGAATCTGTTTTCTTTTTCACGTGGATTCTGGCGTGACAACTCAGGTCGACCAGCTTGGCAGTGAGACATTTACTCCACTCCTCTCTTTCCTGCGTTTCAAGGAGGAGGCTATGAAGCTGATTGTGGGATTTTAGAAGTTTGCAGAAACATATGCATAAATACATCTCTCTTTCCATCCCCAAAATATTGCCCTGTGGGTTCAGGCCGGCACTGCACATTTACGGGTCCAAGATGAAGCAGGGGATAATACTATGCAGGAGGATCTTTGGCTTAGCACAGAGGGAAGCTTACAGGACTCAGTGACTCATGACCCGCTGGATGAGGAGCCGCTGTAGAGAGGACTTGTGTGAGTTCTGCCACCTAGTGGCATGTAGTGGTATGACAGGCTTTTGTTGAGAGGCCTTCATTGAAGTCTCTCTGAGGCAGGTCAAGCTTGCAGAATGTTCCTAAAAAGCTTATAAGTGTACTTGTATATACATAGTAAATTTTAATGTTATCTATCAAGTAGGTAATGTGTGTCTACACAAAAATGTGTTTTTATCAAAGTGATTTTGCTTTGTTAACCAAAAAAAAAAAAAAGAACTGAAGTTGAAATATATAATATAGTAAATATGAATCTCTATCCCACTCCCTGTAAGCAAGCGTTATGAGCAGTTTATTTATTTATTTATTTGTTTGTTTGTTTGTTTGTTTGTTTGTTTGTTTAGGTTTTTTGAGACAGGGTTTCTCTGTGTAGCCCTGGCTGTCCTGGAACTCACTTTGTAGACCAGGCTGGCCTCGAACTCAGAAATCCGCCTGCCTCTGCCTCCCGAGTGCTGGGATTAAAGGCATGCGCCACCATGCCCGGCTTTATGATCAGTTTAGTGTGGATTATTTTCTCTTCACGTATATTCATATATATTCATATATATAATCCATGTGCATGTGCATGCTCCCATATATGTGGGCAGGTATGATTGTATCATGTGCACGTGTATCTGGAGGCCCCAGGTTAACACTGTGTGTTTTCCTCACCCAATAGGAGCTCTTCACCTTATAAATTGAGGCAGGGTCTCTCACTTGAGTCCAGAGGTTGCTTTACCCACGGAACCATCTCTCCAGCTCTGCTGTTGTCTTTTGAAATAAGGCCTCACTATATAGCCCAGGATGCCCTGTGGTTTGTAATCCTACCACAGCCTCCAAGTGTTGCAATTGTATTTCTGCCACCAGATTTAGCTCATAAATATATAACTGAAAACATGGGATTGTGCTCTTAATCCTCTGTTATCTTTTGTCTTATTTTGTTACTTGTTTGTTTGAGTCATGGCCAGCCTGGAACTCGCTATGTGACTGACTTCCTGACGGTGACCTTAAACTCGTCTCCCAAGAGCTGAGATTACATCTAGCTGTACTTTTGAACTTTTATGTCATGAGTCTATCTTTTATGACACTGTACGTCCATCTTCTGGGTCATTCTCTTTCTTTTAAAGAGGGCCACAAGTGGCCTAGGCTGGTGCTCACTGTGTAGCTGTCCTTGAACCCACAGTGCTCCTATGTCACACCTAGCTAAGTGCTGGGACTACAAGCATGAGTCACCCTACCTAGAGCCAACTCTCATTCGCTGCCTCTGTCTCTCTCTGTCTGTCTGTCTCTCTGTCCCCTTCCTCCCACTTTGAGACAATGATTTGTATCCCACGTTCTCCTTGGATTAGCTGCTCCATCCCCAGCCTTTGGAGCATCAGGATTAAAGGCATGAACCCAGTGCATGGTTTACTGCCTAAATTCCTGTTAGCATCATTTCAAAGGTCTACAGTCTCTTCCAAGTTGGCACCACTACTCTCAGTAGAATTCCTAGGAAAGCTGGTGTGCTTCCCGTGACTCTCACTCATGTGCATTCCAAAGTACAGAAGTGAGTCTCTGTACCGCTGAGATAAACTCTTTTCCACTCTAAGCTTCCTAGAGACCCAGTTGTTTAATGGTGAAGGTCTATACAATGCGTCTTTAATATCACGATTGGGCCTTTGTGTGGCTTTTTAGAATTTTGAGGAGACTCCTTTGATATTTCTGAGCCTTATTTATTTATTAATTACATCTTTTTTTTCTTTGTTTGTTTTAACCTCTGGGACATTTCTCTAGTCCTCGTATTATTTTTTAAGATTAAAAATATGCTCTTTCTCTTCCTCTCTCCATCTTCTTCCTCTACCCCACGTGTTCCTGGCTGTCCTCTTCCCTTCTTTTTTCTCTTCTCTCTCCCTGTCCTTCTCTGTCCCCTTTCTCTCTCTGCCTCCACTCCCTTCCCTGTGGCTCCTTCCCAGGTCCCAAATAACCTTCCTTTTACACTAAAAGAAGATTTAAAAAATACCTATATTTGGGGGCTGGTGAGATGGCTCAATAGGTAAGAGCACCGGACCGCTCTTCCAAAGGTCCTGAGTTCAAATCCCAGCAACCACATGGTGCCTCATAACCACCCGTAATGAGATCTGATGCCCTCTTCTGGTGTGTCTGAAGACAGCTACAGTGTACTTACATATAATAAAATAAATAAATAAATCTTTAAAAAAATACCTATATTTATTTATGTGGAATAAAAGAGAGAGACAGTACATAGATGAAGGTCAGAGGAAACCTGTGGACTCTGTCCTCTCCTTCTGTTCTATGCAGTCTAGGGATCAAACTGCGTTGGCAGCAAACATTTTTAGTTGCTCGACCATCTCATCACTCTGGCTTTCATTTTTTCAAAAAAATAATTATTTATTTACTTTGTGTACATGAGTACACTGTAGCTATCTTCAGATACATCAGAAGAAGGCATTGAATCCCATGACAGATGGTTGTGAGCCACCATGTGGTTGCTGGGACTGTAACTCAGGAAGAGCAGCCAGTGCTCCTTTTCCTTCCTTTTCTTTCTTTTCTTTTGTCTCTCTCTTTTTCTTTTTTTCTTTTTTTTGATTTATTTTTATTTATTTATTTGAGTTTTCTTTTCTTTTTCTTTTTTTTTTAGATTTATTTATTTATTTATTACATGTGAGTACACTGTAGCTGTCTTCAGACACACCAGAAGAGGGCGTCAGATCTCATTATGGATGGTTGTGAGCCACCATGTGGTTGCTGGGATTTGAACTCAGGACCTTCAGAAGTTCAAAATTATCCTCAGCTACTTTGTGAGTCATGAGACTCTGCCTCAACCCAAGATGCAGAGGAGAAAGAGGGAGAGGAGGAGAGAAAACTGTTGATTTTTTTGATTTTCTAACCTGGCTCATGAGTTATCAGCTCTAAGACTTTCCCACGGGAAGTTTTAGGATCTTTTAAGAGTTCTGTGAATAGAATCAAATGTTTTTCCTTTCACATTCATATCCTTTTATTTGTCTCTCTTGTCTATTGCTCTGGCTAAGCCCTCAAGCACTGTATGGAGCAAGAATGGAGAGAAGAGGAACACTTTGAGTGTATCCCTATCCAGGATAACGCTGGCAGTGGGTTTTGTAATGGCTTGAAGGCAGTTACACTCACAATGAGCGTGAACATTAACAATGACACAGTCTGAACTGATTGTCCACAGCATGAGTGAAGAACACCATAGAAGAAACCAGAGACGCTGGGCTGTGGTGAAGGACATCTACTTATTTATAGACAGGGTTTCTCTGTGTAGCCTTGACTGTCCTGGAAACCCATACACTTTTTCAAAGTCTCATTGTGATGGCTGTTCTTGGCTGTCAACTTGACTACATTTGGAATTAAAAACCCGAGGGGCTGAGCACACCTGTGAGAGAGTTTTAGCTAATAATTGGTTCATTTGCGCTTGTAGACAAGACCAGGAGCCTACAGGGTGGTATAGCTGTAGGCTACCTTGCTGTCTTTAAGTAATTTATTTTAAAGTGTAATAATAGAAGGGCTGGAGACACAGCTCATGGTTATGAGCACTTGCGCTCCTGCAGAGGAGCCCCCTTAGGTACTCACACAGAGTGGCTCACAATCATCTGTCACTACACACACACACACACACAAATAAAAAATAAAATAGAAAGCACACAGAAAATGACATATATGTTTACGTAGAGAGAGAGGGAAGAAAGGTGAGGGAGGGGCAGAGGAGGAGTTACATGGAATTATAAAGCAAATATCTACAGTTTAAAACAAAATCAGATCACAAAATAAACAGCCCTCTGGTCACAGTCCTTACCTCTTTTTAATTCAACTTTATTTTTTAAGGTTCAGATATGTGGCCAGGTAGTAGTGGCATATATTTTTAATCCCAGCACTCAAGTGTCAGAGGCAGTGGATCTCTGAGTTCGAGGCCAGCCTGGACTATAGTAAGTTCCAGGATGGCCAGGGCTACACAGAGAAACCCTGTCTTGGAAAATAAAACCAAACAGAAACAAAAACAAAGCAAAACAAAAAAGGGTCAGATCCTGCGGAGCTGGAATTACAGAAAGCTGTGAACCACTCAGTGTAGATGCTGGGAACCATGGCTAGGTCCCTAGAAGAGCAGTGCATGTTCTTAGCCACTGAGCCATCTCTCCAGCCCTCTCTCCCTCTGTCCTCCCAGATTGCCAGTGTCTGGACTTTTCTAATCATCCTCCTTCATCTGCCTTTGGAGCCTTACTGACTAGTCACACGTCCACAAATGCTTTATGGTTCAAGCAAGAAATACTTCCCTACAGGCATGGCCTGCAGCCTCTCATTCCAGCTGTGAGACAGATGGCTCGCCTCCGACACACCTGCACACTTCTCCCCCTAGCTAAATTGCTTCTTGAGAAACTGCACAAAGGCAGGTGTGCTGGAGCACACCCAAATTCCCAATACCTGGGATCCAGGTGCAGACCTGAGTCTCAAGGCTTCAGGGCCAGGCCCAGTGTAGTGATTTATGCCTTTAATCTCAGCGCTCAGGAGGCAGAGGCAGGTGGTTCTTTGAGTTCCAGGCCAACCTGGTTTACAAAGTGTCAGCTATGTGGTGAGCCTAGGAGAGTGGTTCTCATCCTGTGGGTCGAGACCCCTTTGGCAACCCTCTATCTCCAAAACTATTTACATTACAACTCAAAACCTTAACAAGGTTACAGGTAAGGAGCTGCAACAAAATCATTTGAAGGTTGTGGGTCGCCACAACATGAGGAACTGCAGCATGGGGAAGGCTGAAAACCAGTGGGCTAGTCAAATGAGATCCTTTCTCAAAATGTGTGAGAGAGAGGTATCAACACTGGATCTAAAATGTCTTTGCTATACTGTTACATCTTAGCCATAATTTGATTCCGGGTAGAATTGTAGGTTAAGAATCTTAGTGGCCGGCCGGGCATGGTGGCACACGCCTTTAATTCCAGCACTAGGGAGGCAGAGGCAGGCAGATTTCTGAGTTCAAGGCCAGCCTGGTCTACAGAGTGAGGTCCAGGACAGCCAGAGCTATACAGAGAAACCCTGTCTCGAAAAAAAAAAAAAGAATCTTAGTGGCCAAATCAGACAGGGTTCCTAGAGGAACAGAACGAAGTGTGTGTGTGCATGAGTTTATCAAAATGGCCTACAGACTGTGGTCCTTCTAGTTCAATGATGGCTGTCCTCTGACAGAAAGTCCAAGAATCCAGCAGTTAT
Source organism: Mus caroli (assembly GCF_978045245.1). Taxonomy (NCBI): domain Eukaryota; kingdom Metazoa; phylum Chordata; class Mammalia; order Rodentia; family Muridae; genus Mus; species Mus caroli. The sequence continues at coordinate 31,962,534 of NW_028227274.1, read as the reverse complement.
TCAGTCCACAGGCAGGATATCTCAGCTGGCCTTCAGTATATACCAGAACCCAGAAAAAAAAAAAAAAAAGGCTCTAATGCCACAGTGAAGGATCAGCCATGCTGGCAAGGGCAAGCATGCAAAGAGAATTTTCTTTCTCCTCTTGTATATAGGCTGCCATGAGAAGGCGTGGCCCAGATCACCTCAAATGATCCAAATTTCAGGGGATGCGGTGACACCTGCATCCCCAGTGCTCAGCCAACAGGATTGCCATGAGTTTGAGGTGAGTGTGGCCTACGAGACCCTACCTCAAAAGCAAGCACTAGAGGAGGGCATGGAACTTGGGGTGGGCAGAGGCAGGAGGATCACTTCAAACATGAGCCCAGCTAGGACTATACAGTGTGGCCCTGTCCCCAAAGCACAGCAAAACAACAGCAAAAAGCAACCCCAAACCAGGAGCTGGAGAGATGGCTCAGTGGTTAAGAGGACTGAGTTTGATTCATAGAAACCACATGGTGAGACGGAAAGTAACAGTATTGAACTGAATTGTCTGAAGCCAGTGCCCTGGGAATGGGGAAAGTGCACTTAGTTCAGCAGCAATACAGCACAGTGTGAAGATATTGTGCTTAGACACAGATACCCCCGAACAGACAGATGGACAAGGCGAGCCTAGATATAAAACCATACATAGTACACTGTTACCTAACCTTGAAACGCACATATACTGCAGTCTTTAGAGAGACATTCATCTCAATGTACAAGTGAAGGGAGAAGTCTTTAACGTTACCTATTGTAGTTTATGACATAATAAATACATATCTATATGGCATTGTATATACATATATAGAATGTGTGTTTATGTGTTATTTATTTCCTTGCCAAATTTCTGTTAAGTTTTGTGTGGATCTGCAACTTTCAGGAATGGGGATAAAAAGAAAAGAAAAGGAAAACCTTTCGCCACAGATTTCTGCTCCCACACAGTGAAACATACTTATTCTAGGAAAGGTTTCAGTACCCCCACCCCGAAGATTCACTTCAGATATTTGCTTTACAGTTCACTGGAGAAGTAAAACTAATGGAAATTCTGATTTCTAAATGTATATTTTCTGTTTGCCAGCTGTTTCAACCAAGTATCTTTTAATATTTAAACTGATGCAAATTCTTTAACAGAATATAAACTCTGACTGATTAAAACAGAGCAAACCAAATGAATCCAGTGATTCATTCCGATTGTAAACAATACATAAAATTTAAATTTCAAATTTCACAACAAGTTAAAGAAAAATTCTACCTTCAGGGCCTATGCTGTTATAAAGATATGACAATTTTAAGGGGAAATGTATATATGAAAAGATGCAACAAAATTTTTGGCCCACATTTTCCTAAGAGAAACCTCATGGTTCTTTGGTTAGTAGGTGGTAGTACAGTTACGGAGGACGGCACATTGCACTGATGCCTTTGGGAGTTCTGTGGGAGTTATGTAGGACATGCTTGGACTCTTTTGTGCCCCCCCCCATTTTTGAGTATTTTGTCCTAAACAACTGTTTTTAAAAATTAAAACTGTAATATCAAGATAAACATTTGGATTTTTGCTTTTCCTGGCACTCTAACTCAAGACTGGCTTTGAGGTCAAATCTGTGTTCATAATTGGCAAATTTGTAAGGAACAACTAAGAAATGGAAGGCAGGTAAAGATATAAAACCCTAGAATACCTAAATGTGCTGTAAAAAAACTATTGTAGATGTTCACTGGATTTTTCAAAGTAATAGCCTTTCTCCTTTTCCATCTACTGTGGCTTTTCAGTTAAGATTTTGTTTATAAAAGGAATTTATTACAGTTCAAAAAAAAAACCCCACATGGTGCCGCACAACTGTCTGCAATTCCAGTTCCAGGGGAAGCCAATGCCAGCTTCTGGCCTCCGCTACCAGCGTGCATGTGGTGTCCAGGGTACACTCAGTTCATAAGCTTAAAAAAGAAACTAAAGCCCCCAAGTTAGCCAATAAACAACAAAAGCCACCCCAAAACTGCCTTTGCCCTCTGAGCCATCTTCCCGACCCCGTTGAGGTATTTCTTTTGGCCTCAAAACACAGCGGAAAATTCCCGAGACACTGTGAGTTCTTTGAATAGAGAAAGTTTGGGAACTTCCAGTGTAGGAAAAAGTCCCTGGCACATCGCAAAGATGTTCAACAAATGCCACAAACTACTAAGGAGCTTCATGAAAGGGAGTAAGCTCCTTCCATTGTGTTTGTGGTTCTAGTGGAGGCCATGTCTGAATAAACAACAATCTGACATAAACACCATGAACACAGACACATGGGACATGTCAGCCGACTGAGCCAAGTGCTGAAGACAAAGGGTCTTCAAGACACCAAAACAAGACCCCCAAGGTGAGTAGTATTCTTATAGCGCATACCAGGCACAATTCAAAGTAGAATGTGTTGTCTCTGGAGGATTTTAGTGTCTAGTTCTGTTTTATATTATTAAATCATTCTGTTGTAGGATTTCCTATTAATAATGTTCCACAGACCACCAACAGGTTTGGAAATGGTTGGCTA
>NW_028227274.1:31302500-31355000 GCF_978045245.1 Mus caroli | reverse complement strand
TTTCATGCACGGTAGCAATTCACAGATGGGTAGATGTTAGGGGGGACTAACTTAAAGCCCTGGAACTGGGCCTGGGTGATGGCTATGTTGTTCAGCCCATCAGCTTTCCTGTGCACAGTCCACTGGGGGCCAGCTCTCCTGCTTTGCCCAGGCGAGGGGCAGGGCCAGCTCTCCTGCTTTGCCCAGGTGAGGGGCATGGACAGCTCTCCTGCTTTTAGCACCTGGCAAGAGGCAGACTGGCTCTCCTGTGCTCATACCATCTGGGTTAGCTTCCATGCCACCAGGCCAACTCTCCAGCACTGCCCTGCCTAGGCACAGGGACAGCTCTCCCACTCTCACACCCTCAGGCCAGTTCTCCCACACCCAAGCCACCAGGGTCAGCTCTACTGCCCAGGTGAGTTGCAGGGGGCCACTCTCCTGACTGCTGCAGCTGGTGAGAGGACCCATGACACCAGGTCCAGATCTCCCAAACTGCCCACACAAGGGGGCTGGGCCAGCTCTCCTGCCTACTGCAGGCAAGAGGAGGGGATATCTCTCCCATGCCCATACCCTGGCTCTTCCATGCCTACACCTCCAGGGCCAATTGTACTAAGCCCAGCTGAGGGAGGGGGCTCTCTCAAGTGGTGCAACCAGCAAGGGGAAGGGTCGGCTGTCCCACTCTCCTGTTCGGGGTGTCAACTCTCTCCCTCTCTGCCCAGGGAAGGTGTGGGGCCGGATCTCTCATGCTGATACCTTTGGGCAGGCTCACATACAATACCAGGACCAGCGTTACTGTGCTGCCCAGGGGAGGTGGAGGACCCACTCTCCTTAGTGCCATAACCAGTAAGATTCAAGGCCAATTCTACATAACCTTCAGACATTGAGATGGCTCTAGTAGGCAGCCCAGACTAGGGACATCTGCATGGCCTTTGTGGTAGCATGGGCCACAGACATCGACACAGACCCCCTGATACTGCAGGGCCACAGATGTGGCCCTCAGCAGCAGCATGGATCGGGACCTTTCCATGGCCACCTCAGGTGGCAGCGCAGGCTACTCACATGAGGCTGATCCTCACCACCCTTGTGGCTCCACTTCTGCCTTTCTTCAGAGAGCAACAACACTCTTTCCTTCTCTTTCTCTCCCATCTCTCCACCACCACATACTTGCTTATCATTGATGCTTCTGGTGTCTTTCGAACACACACCTGCCTGTCTCTGGGAGTCTTCAGCCGGCCTACCACTGCATGGCAGCTGGCGTGCCTCCGAGTGTCTCTCATGTATTCCTGACACCGTGTGGCCGCTGGCACGTCTGTGGGTTTCCTCAGTGTGTGCCTGCCACCATGTCAGGAATCACTTTCCAATTGAAAGAATGGTGGGAATTTTAAGCTTCCATAATGCTTGATATAGGTATTGAATGTTCTTTACATAGAGTGCTACCTTTATTTGAGGAATCATTTTGGGGGCAGGGGTGGGGGGTAGAAAGATGGCTCCGTGGTTAAGAGCAATGGCTGATGCTCCAGAGCACCTGGGTTCAATTCCCAGCACTCCAGCATGGCGAGTGGCTCACAACCATCTATAGTGCCAGTTACAGGAGATCTGATGCCTTCTCACTAGTTTCTGTTGCCACTAGGCGTGCACATGGAACACAGACAGACATACAGACAAAACACTTAGACATATAAAATTTAAAAAGAAGCACTTCATTCTGGAGATAGTTCGTAATCCCGCAGAAGAAGGGGTCTGTGTTGATTTAGTGTTCCTACTAAAGTTTAAGTTTAAGGTGATTTTCAAAGGCCGCTTCTTTAATACACTGTAATTTCAGCACATCTGTCTTTGTGGCCAAGGGAAAGCCCAGAGAGAGCAGCGTGGTCTAATAAGGTTGTTCTCCTGAGAGGGCAGCTTGTGAGAGATGAGAATTTGATTGTGTCCCGTGGAGAAAGACTTGACACCTTGTTAAGAATTGATCTGTGGATTGTTTTGCAGAAGTCAACAAAAGGCTCTGTTGTCCTTGACCACGTTTTCCGTCACATAAACCTCGTGGAGATAGATTATTTTGGGCTGCGGTACTGCGACAGAAGCCATCAGACAGTGAGTACAATGAGTTCACGTGAAAATTGTCTGGTTATAAATCTCTCTCTCTCTCTCTCTCTCTCTCTCTCTCTCTCTCTCTCTCTCTCTCTCTCTCTCTCTCACACACACACACACACACACACACACACACACACACACCCCTTTCTGGGTGTGATTCTAAGTTTTTAAGTTTTTGGAACTGAAAATGACGTTGGGAACGTCACTCTCAGTTTCTCCTGATAATTGCTATGTACTTTTTCTTCTCATGGAAGTCTGTAGAGCTTCTGGCTTCACCACTTCTTGGCACAGAATTCCTTTAGCAGGCGGCTGATGTGGCTTCTGTTGTTGCCACCAGTTTGTAGTGAGGGCTTTCCCTGTGTGCTGGTCTCTGACTCACTGTGTTGGGAGGAAAGCATCTCTGGAAGGGACAGACGTGATTTGTGATTGCCTTTTAAGAAAGGAACTGAGTAAGGAGAGTGTGTTTGTGTGTGTGTGTGTGTGTGTGTGTGTGTCCCCACCTCCTACCACAGCTTTGAGGGTGCCGTGGACTGATACAAAAGGAGTATAGGTTTCCATTCTTCAGTATGTATGGTGGAGTAGAGACACTCGATCTTTCCCAGTGTCAGCTGTCCACTGGTTAGCTCAGGAGACGATCTTGTCTGCTATGAAGCTTGCCACACTGCTGACTTTGGAGGTGACAGACTTTGAAGAATGAGAGATACTTGTTGATTTAGTCTGAGAAAGATTTTAACCTCAGATAAATACTTTATGCAAAATTGCACAGAGGCTTATCTTAGAAATGCTGGGACTGGCTGTAGTGGTTTGAATATGCTTGGCCCATAGGGAGTGGTACCACTGGGAGGTGTGGCCTTGCTGGAAGAAGCATGACCCTGTGGGGCTCCACCCAGTGTGGAAGAGTCAGTGTTCTCCTGGCTGCCTTCTGATCAAGATGCCGGAACTCTCAGCTCCTTCTCCAGGACCATGGCTGCCTGTATGCTGCCATGCTCCCACCTTGATAATAATGGACTGAACCTGTAAGCCAGCCCAATTAAATGTCCTTATAAGAGATGCCTTGGTCATGGTGTCTGTTCATAGGGGTAAAACCCTAATTAAGACACTGGCCGTTTATTTCTGTCCTGTGCAGTTGTGTGAGATGAAGGGTTCTTCCTCTTCTTTTAGGTTGGCTGGCTTCCCATGACCATTTGGGGATGAACTCAGTACAGAGTGTGGCCCTAGGAGTTCCTTAGGGTAAGAAGAGGCAGAGAAGTAGGATGCTGCTGGTACTGAAACAGGATTCTTTTTTTTTTAAAGCTAGTTTTGCAATCTATTCTATTTCACAGAAGGACTTCACAAAATAGAGATAAACGTTGGGCATTTCGGTAGATCTGCGCAGAAAGAAGTACATTCTTCAAAGTAGGTCTTGATGCTCATTTTGACAAGGTACAGACATATTCATAGATCCACTCATATAGACCATGGGACACTATTGAAGAACTGTAAATATGTACAGAAAGAGTAAACTTGAGGCTTTGAAAGGTACCTCAAATTGCATTCATATTTTATTAGTAATATTTTCCTAGTAGAGACAAATATAATTTCCTGATTGATGCCAGACCTTGCCTGGAAAAATTGACTACCTTGCTAAAATTATACAGACCTTATCTGTCGGAAGATGATTCAGTTACAGGTGTATGTGAAAGAGGGAAGCTGGGAAGTCAGAGAGAAGGCGTAATGATGCAAACACAGGTTGGAGTGGTGCACTGCTGGAAGAGGTCTGGTAGTCAGGGAACGCAGGTAGCCTCTCTCAGCTGGAGAGAGGGCAAGGAAATGGCCGCTTGCCCAGAGAGCCTCTGGGAGGAACGCACCCTGCCTGCATTTTTATTTCTTTCTAGTAAGAGTCTTTTTGAACCCAAAGCCTCCAGAATTACACGATAATACAGTCCTATTGTTTTAAGCCACCACATCTTTGGCAATTTGTTGCAGCCGCAGGAAACCAATCCTAGTGGATTTGTGGAGGAGAATTTCATTCTTGCTTGTTCAGGAGAGATGTAAGACTTTATGGTATGGGTTTTTATATCAGGTGGAAGCCTGCCACACTGCTAAGCTCTCTGGGTAGTGATGTCTTGTACCCTCTATGGTGTAGAGCAGGGTTCCCTTATGATTACAGCTGCTGCTTGTGTGTCCCTGATGTGTGAACAGCATTGCTGCTTCAGAAGCGCTTGGGTTCCCTGCTGGGGGAGAGGGATGGGGAGACCTGTTGGCAAGTAGTGTTAGAATCTTAGCACAGTCGTCTTCATTTTAAACATCAAGAATTTGAAAATAACCAGAGGACAGAAGGAACCAGGCCACCTTTAAGGGCTTCAGAGACAGTTATAGGTTGAGTGTGACGTGGCAGAAAAGGCAGCTGCTGCTGGGGTCACAGATATCTCGGAATCCCCTGTCTCTTCCTAAAAAGTAATGAAGTTGCTTTTCTAACTCTTAATACCTGAATTATTCTGTTTCGTTTTACTATAACAAAACACCCGAAGCTGGGTAATGAATAAAGAAAAGAAGTATATCTAGCTTAGAGTTCAGAAGTTCCAAGGCATTGATGCACACATTAGTTTGTCTGGTGAGGACCTCATGGAAGATAGCATACCAATAGCAGGGATGAGTCTGTGAGAAGGGGAGAGCATGTGGCAAGAGAAGTGGAGCAGATAACAAGACGTGGCGATTGCTCATTTATAACAGCTTTCTCCAAAGACCAACTGCGGTCTCAGGAGAACTACATCACTTCCTCCTTCAGTGATCTAACTATTCACCACTATTAAAGGTTCTACACTGTATTAAAGGTTCCAAATATTGCAATACCAAGGAGCCAAGCTTTCAGCACATGAGCACTTGGGTGGTAATTATCTATGTTCAAACCATAATAGAAACCTGCTCTGTATTGAAAGTAAAACGCCTCTGCTCTCAACTTTCACAAGTGTCATGGGACCAAAGCAGGTTTTCATGAATGATCTCCTTAGATTCGGTGGCATATGGCGAGTAGGTGGCATCTCCTGTGTAAGCGGGGTGTGTGTGTGAAGGAAAGTAGTGCTCATTGTTTTTTATAAAGTAGGAGGAAGGGAAGAAAGAAAGAAGGAAGTCAAAAAAAGGTCTAGATTCTTACATATCCTCATGAAAATTTAGAGATGGGTGTGATGACATTGGATCAATAGAGTAAGGGTTAACGTGATGACCAGCCACGCCTGGCCCCGCAGTAATAGTTATAAACGTGGTTTCTCTCAGTGTTAGAGTTGGGGTTCCCCTAATTACTCTTTCGGAGGCAGACGTCATAGACTCTTGGAACTTCTCTCAGAAGACAGAATTGGAACTGTCTCTGAGACTCAGTGCTTCTAGACCTGCTTTCCTCCAACTTTCGGAAGTCACAGAAGGGGAAAAGATCCGGCACATGGTTAACAGTGACACACGGGTGTCTTCTGCCTTCAGTGAACAGGTCTTCAGCTTTGCCAGAACAGCTGGAAGGAACCTTCTGTTCCTGGACCACTCCACCCGCAGACACCGTTGTTCTTCTCCTGTCACGGGGGAAGAGTCCCAATGCCTCTCTTCTGATTGGTATCACCTCTCCCCGCTGAGGTAGCTCCAGCCTCCTTCTTGACTCTTTCTTTCCCAGCATGGCTGGGCTATGCCCTGCGTCTCTGATTTAGATGCAACTGCTGAGGTCTCCTGGGTTCCTTGTCTTCTTAGATCTTAAATCTTCTCATAGTTCATCCTTCTTTGTTAAACATCTTTTGTACAGAGACTGCTAGAGGCATTTTTTGCCCTTACAAAGAACCTCACCTTTCTCTTGCATTGACAACGCTGGCTTATTCTTTCTCGAAATCTCATTTCATTATAATGACAGCCTAGACTTCTTGTTTTTCTGTTTTCAGACTTTTTTCTTTTCCTTCCCTCTTCTTCTGCCTATTCCATGAGACACTGAGTTTGGCCTTTTGTTTGTTTGTTTGTTTGTTTGGTTTTGGTTCTGTGTTTTTACACGTGGGCCTCATGTGTAACAGGTAATGACTTACCACTGACCTCTGTCCCCAGCACCTCATATTGCCATTTATCAGGGTTTATCCTTGATCCCCGTGTCCCAGCTCTGCAGAGGTTCATGCATGCAGTGCTCCCCCCAATGTTCTGGGGTTGAAGGTAACCTTCTCCCTGAGGAGCATCAGCAGGCAGTCTCCCCTCTGCACACTTTGCATCTAGATTCTGTATTCTGCAATATATGTGAGATTTCACCTGCTGGATAATGTTGCAAAGAAGGAAAGATTGCTACACCTGGAGCTGCCTGTCTGTGGCATCTTTAGGTACCTGGTAGGGGAACAGAGGGCAAAGATGAAGCAGGAAAATCTATTCAGTGGTCCCTTTGACTTGGTAGTGTGTAGCATCTAAGCAGTGTAGTGGCCCAGGGAGAGTGAGGAGAGCAGGTAAAGGGAGCCTGGGAAAGACAACCACAGGAAAAAATTGTTTCCCTTTCCGGGAATGGCAGGGGCATCCTCACGAGGCTGTGTCATGCTAAAGCTCTCATCTTCCTGAAGATAAATATGTGTTCTTCCTGGGTAGTGCCATCTGCTCCATGGATACATTATTGTCTAAAGAGTGATCATTTCTACCCCTAATTAGTGTCTCCAGCCAGGGTATCTTGAGAGAGACTGTCATGCGCAAAGACATTAGACTCGAGGTTGAGGCTGTCTGGCTTTAAGCTGCATTCTGCTTCCAGGAGAGCTGTGTGGCACTGGGCGAGCCTCCATAGCCTCTGCTTCATGGTCTCCAGGTACACAGTGATAGTGCCAGCTTCACAGGATGCCAGTGAGCACGGAAAACACCTCTAAGTGGCAAGGCTGGTGGCTAAACTGTGCATCGAGCTCATGTGACAGCCCTTCCCCACTGGTCAGAGATGGCCTTTAGGTGCCACAAATATACCTTCAATGTCTTCCCCTGAGATCTTCTCTGCTCTTTCATGTTTCTGAGAGCAATGATCTTTTCAACTACTTAAAAACATATTTACCTTGCATAGGATTTTAAGTTGAGGATATTTCATCATAACTTTGGTACATGCAAATCTTGGCTTACTATAAAATTGACATTGTAAAATTTGTAACATCACTCTTAATGGAATCATTGAATTTAAATTTAATAATTGTACTGTACTTTATTTTCTCCGCTTTCCTCATTCTTGTATTTCTCCAAAAAAAACCTTTCTTCTATGTATCTATAGGTTTATTTATTGAGATAAGTCAGGCTAGCCTCCAATTTACTATAGCTGATCCTCCTGTCTCTGTCTCCTGAGGTCTAGATTACAGTTATGTGCTACCATGCTGGGCATACTTACATTTTTTTATCAATTAAAATATTCATCCCTAAAATATTGTATATATGTAAATTGAAAAATTCAAGCTATTTCTTTGAGAATTTAAAAGCCCTAAATTGTTAAATCCAAGTATAACTATCACATAATTAATTAAAACAATATACTATGATTAGAAGATTCTTTTGTAATTTGTGTCTGTGCATATCTATATGTAGGTATGTGCACATGAGTATGGGTGCCCGTCAATGCTATGTGTGGCTCTGATATGCCCACATGGGTACAACAAACTGAACTCAGGTCTTCTGCAAGAGTAGTGTGTGCTCTTAATTGTTCCGCCATCTCTCCAGCCACGACAAGTCCTCATGTGTGCATCCTAGAGGTAAAGACAGAATTTGCGTACCACTGGGCTTCTTTCCCTACTTCCTGCATATCTAGCCTGCCACCAAGTCCTGGTAGTCTTGAAATCACAATAACATAATTAATTTCTTTTCTTTTAAGTCAGTGAGCAAAGGTTTTGATAGTATGCAATTGTTTAAATAACACAGTGGGCTATGTTTTGCAGCAACAATAAATTGGTATCTGGATCTCACTGGTTGACACAACAGAGTCCTATTTATTGCTGTGCTCAGGATGGTCTTTGTACTGTCTATTTTTGTGTCAACTTGACACAGCTGGAGTTATCACAGAGAAAGGAGCTTCAGTTGAGGAAATGCCTCCATGAGATACAACTGTAAGGCATTTCCTCAATTAGTGATCAAGGGGGAAAGGCCCCTGTGGGTGGGACCATCCCTGGGCTGGTAGTCTTGGGTTCTATAAGAGTAGGCTGAGCAAGCCAGGGGAGGCAAGCCAGTAAAGAACATCCCTCCATGGCCTCTGCTTCAGCTCCTGCTTCCTGACCTGCTTGAGTTCCAGTTCTGACTTCCTTTGGTGATGAACAGCAGTATGGAAGTGTAAGCCGAATAAACCCTTTCCTCCCCAACTTGCTTCTTGGTCATGATGTTTGTGCAGGAATAGAAACCCTGACTAAGACAGTCTTCTTTAAGTCACCTGGAAATCAGGCTCCAGCAGAGCATTTCTGCTGTATTATCACCATGGCATCTTCCAGCCTGGGCATTTGCAAGTGAAACAACATCCTTTGATGAACTCATCGATGACTTCCATTGGCTTGGGGAAGGTCTGAAATTTTATTCCCCAATAAAAGACATTTGTCAGAATATTTTGAGTTACCAGGAAAGACAGTCAGTTGTGGTGTGCTGTACTTATATGGGCCACGTTGTAAATCGGACCTTGTGCCTATTAGAAACTAATTAGCAATTAGAAATGTCCATAATTAATTTCTTTTTTTTTAACTGTTCAAAAGCTTTATTATATTCTATATTTCTTTTTTTTTATTTTTAATATTTTTATTACATATTTTCCTCAATTACATTTCCAATGCTATCCCAAAAGTCCCCCATAGCGCCCCCCACTTCCCTACCCACCCATTCCCATTCTTTTGGCCCTGGCATTCCCCTATATTGGGACATATAAAGTTTGCAAGTCCAATGGGCCTCTCTTTCCATTGATGGCCAACTAGGCCATCTTTCGATACATATGCAGCTAGAGACAAGAGCTCCGGGGTTCTGGTTAGTACATCATGTTGTTCCAACAATAGGGTTGCAGATCCCTTTAGCTCCTTGGGTACTTTCTCTAGCTTCTCCATTGGGAGCCCTGTGATACATCCAATAGCTGACTGTGAACATCCACTCCTGTGTTTGCTAGGCCCCGGCATCGTCTCACAAGAGACAGCTATATTTGGGTCCTTTCAGCAAAATCTTGCTAGTGTATGCACTGGTGTCAGCGTTTAGAAGCTGATTATGGGATGGATCCCTGGATACGGCAGTCTCTAAATGGTCCATCCTTTCATCACAGCTACGAACTTTGTCTCTGTAACTCCTTCCCTGGGTGTTTTGTTCCCAATTCTAAGAAGGTGCACAGTGTCCACACTTTGGTCTTCATTCTTCTTGAGTTTCATGCGTTTAGCAAATTGTATCTTATATCTTGGGTATCCTAAGTTTTGGGCTAATATCCACTTATTAATGAATACATATTGTGTGAGTTCTTTTGTGATTGTGTTACTTCACTCAAGATGATGCCCTCCAGGTCCATCCATTTGGCTAGGAATTTCATAAATTCATTCTTTTTAATAGCTGAGTAGTACTCCATTGTGTAAATGTACCATAATTTCTGTATCCATTCCTCTGTTGAGGGACATCTGGGTTCTTTCCAGCTTCTGGCTATTATAAATAGGGCTGCTATGAACATAGTGGAGCATGTGTCCTTTTTACCGGTTGGGACATCTTCTGGATATATGCCCAGGAGAGGTATTGCTGGATCCTCCGGTAGTACTATGTCCAATTTTCTGAGGAACCGCCAGACTGATTTCCAGAGTGGTTGTACAAGCTTGCAATCCCACCAACAATGGAGGAGTGTTCCTCTTTCTCCACATCCTCGCCAGCATCTGCTGTCACCTGAATTTTTGATCTTAGCCATTCTGACTGGTGTGAGGTGGAATCTCAGGGTTGTTTTGATTTGCATTTCCCTGATGATTAAGGATGTTGAACATTTTTTCAGGTGTTTCTCTGCCATTCGGTATTCCTCAGGTGAGAATTCTTTGTTCAGTTCTGAGCCCCATTTTTTAATGGGGTTATTTGACTTTCTGGAGTCCACCTTCTTGAGTTCTTTATATATATTGGATATTAGTCCCTTATCTGATTTAGGATAGGTGAAGATCCTTTCCCAATCTGTTGGTGGTTTTTTTGTCTTATTGATGGTGTCTTTAGCCTTGCAGAAGCTTTGTAGTTTCATGAGGTCCCACTTGTCAATTCTCGATCTTACAGCACAAGCCATTACTGTTCTATTCAGGAATTTTTCCCCTGTGCCCATATCTTCAAGGCTTTTCCCCACTTTCTCCTCTATAAGTTTCAGTGTCTCTGGTTTTATGTGAAGTTCCTTGATCCACTTAGACTTGACCTTAGTACAAGGAGATAGGAATGGATCGATTCGCATTCTTCTACATGTTAACAACCAGTTGTGCCAGCACCATTTGTTGAAAATGCTGTCTTTCTTCCACTGGATGTTTTTAGCTCCCTTGTCGAAGATCAAGTGACCATAGGTGTGTGGGTTCATTTCTGGGTCTTCAATTCTATTCCATTGGTCTATTTGTCTGTCACTATACCAGTACCATGCAGTTTTTATCACAATTGCTCTGTAGTAGAGCTTGAGGTCAGGCATGGTGATTCCACCAGAGGTTCTTTTATCCTTGAGAAGAATTTTTGCTATCCTAGGTTTTTTGTTATTCCAGATGAATTTGCAGATTGCACTTTCTAATTCGTTGAAGAATTGATTTGGAATTTTGATGGGGATTGCATTGAATCTGTAGATTGCTTTTGGCAAGATAGCCATTTTTACAATGTTGATCCTGCCAATCCATGAGCATGGGAGATCTTTCCATCTTCTGAGATCTTCTATAATTTCTTTCTTCAGAGACTTGAAGTTTTTATTATACAGATCTTTCACTTCCTTAGTTAGAGTCATGCCAAGATATTTTATATTATTTGTGACTATTGAGAAGGGTGTTGTTTCCCTAATTTCTTTCTCAGCCTGTTTATTCTTTGTGTAGAGAAAGGCCATTGATTTGTTTGAGTTAATTTTATATCCAGCTACTTCACCGAAGCTGTTTATCAGGCTTAGGAGTTCTCTGTTGGAATTTTTAGGGTCACTTATATATATACTATCATATCATCTGCAAAAAGTGATATTTTGACTTCATCTTTTCCAATTTGTATCCCTTTGATCTCCTTTTGTTGTCGAATTGCTCTGGCTAGGACTTCAAGTACAATGTTGAATAGGTATGGAGAAAGTGGACAGCCTTGTCTAGTCCCTGATTTTAGAGGGATTGCTTCAAGCTTCTGACCATTTACTTTGATGTTGGCTACTGGTTTGCTGTAGATTGCTTTTATCATGTTTAGGTATGGGCCTTGAATTCCTGATCTTTCCAAGACTTTTATCATGAATGGGTGTTGGATCTTGTCAAATGCTTTTTCTGCATCTAACGAGATGACCATGTGGTTTTTGTCTTTGAGTTTGTTTATATACTGGATTACATTGATGGATTTCCGTATATTGAACCATCCCTGCATCCCTGGGATGAAACCTACTTGGTCAGGATGGATGATTGTTTTGATGTGTTCTTGGATTCGGTTAGCAAGAACTTTATTGAGGATTTTTGCATCAATATTCATAAGGGATATTGGTCTGAAGTTTTCTATCTTTGTTGGGTCTTTTTGTGGTTTAGGTATCAGAGTAATTGTGGCTTCATAGAATGAGTTGGGTAGAGTACCTTCTGTTTCTATTTTGTGGAATAGTTTGTGAAGAACTGGGATTAGATCTTCTTTGAAGGTCTGATAGAACTCTGCACTAAACCCATCTGGTCCTGGGCTTTTTTTTAGTTGGGAGACTATTAATGACTGCTTCTATTTCTTTGGGGGATATAGGGCTGTTTAGATCATTAACCTGATCTTGATTCAACTTTGGTACCTGGTATCTGTCTAGAAACTTTCCCATTTCATCCAGGTTCTCCAGTTTTGTTGAGTATAGCCTTTGGTAGAAGGATCTGATGGTGTTTTGGATGTCTTCAGGATCTGTTGTTATGTCTCCTTTTTCATTTCTGATTTTGTTAATTAGGATGCTTTCCCTGTGCCCTCTAGTGAGTCTGGCTAAGGGTTTATCTATCTTGTTGATTTTCTCAAAGAACCAGCTCCTTGATTGGTTGATTCTTTGAATAGTTTTTCTTGTTTCCACTTGGTTGATTTCACCCCTGAGTTTGATTATTTCCTGCCGTCTACTCCTCTTGGGTGAATTTGCTTCCTTTTGTTCTAGTGCTTTTAGGTGTGTTGTCAAGCTGCTAATGTGTGCTCTCTCTAGTTTCCTTTTGGAGGCACTCAGAGCTATGAGTTTTCCTCTTAGAAATGCTTTCATTGCGTCCCATAAGTTTGGGTATGTTGTGGCTTCATTTTCATTGAACTCTAAAAAGTCTTTAATTTCTTTCTTT
The DNA here is from genome assembly GCF_978045245.1 of Mus caroli. NCBI lineage: Eukaryota > Metazoa > Chordata > Mammalia > Rodentia > Muridae > Mus > Mus caroli. The sequence continues at coordinate 31,342,521 of NW_028227274.1, read as the reverse complement.
ATTCCTTCCTTGACCAAGGTATCATTGAGAAGAGTGTTGTTCAGTTTCCACGTGAAGGTTGGCTTTCTATTATTTATTTTGTTATTGAAGATCAGCCTTAGTCCATGGTGATCTGATAGGATGCATGGGACAATTTCAATATTTTTGTATCTGTTGAGGCCTGCTTTGTGACCAATTATGTGGTCAATTTTGGAGAAGGTACCATGAAGTGCTGAGAAGAAGGTATATCCTTTTGTTTTAGGATAGAATGTTCTGTAGATATCTGCCAGATCCATTTGATTCATAATTTCTCTTAGTTTCACTGTGTCCCTGTTTAGTTTCTGTTTCCATGATCTGTCCATTGGTGAAAGTGGTGTGTTGAAGTCTCCCACTATTATTGTATGAGGTGCAATGTGTGCTTTGAGCTTTACTAAAGTTTCTTTAATGAATGTGGCTGCCTTTGTATTTGGAGCATAGATATTCAGGATTGATAGTTCCTCTTGGAGGATTTTACCTTTGATGAGTATGAAGTGTCCCTCCCTGTCTTTTTTAATGACTTTGGGTTGGAAGTCAATCTTATCAGATATTAGAATGGCTACTCCAGCTTGTTTCTTCATACCATTTGCTTGGAAAATTGTTTTCCAGCCTTTCATTCTGAGGTAGTGTCTATCTTTTTCTCTGAGATGAGTTTCCTGTAAGCAGCAAAATGTTGGGTCTTGTTTGTGTAGCCAGTTTGTTAGTCTATGTCTTTTTATCGGGGAGTTGAGTCCATTGATATTAAGAGATATTAAGGAAAAGTAATTGTTGTTTCCTGTTATTTTTGTTGTTAAAGTTGGCATTCTGTTCTTGTGGCTGTCTTCTTTTAGGTTTGTTGAGGGATTACCTTCTTGTTGTTTCTAGGGCGTGGTTCCTGTCCTTGTATTGGTTTTTTTCTGTTATTATCCTTTGAAGGGCTGGATTCGTGGAGAGATAATGTGTGAATTTGGTTTTGTCGTGGAATACTTTGGTTTCTCCATCTATGTTAATTGAGAGTTTGGCTGGGTATAGTAGCCTGGGCTGGAATTTGTGTTCTTTTAGTGTCTGTATAACATCCGTCCAGGATCTTCTGGCTTTCATAGTCTCTGGTGAAAAATCTGGTGTAATTCTGATAGGCTTGCCTTTATATGTTACTTGGCCTTTTTCTCTTACTGCTTTTAGTATTCTATCTTTATTTAGAGCATTTGTTGTTCTGATTATTATGTGTCGGGAGGTATTTCTTTTCTGGTCCAGTCTATTTGGAGTTCTGTAGGCTTCTTGTATGTTCATGGGCATCTCTTTCTTTAGATTTGGGAAGTTTTCTTCTATAATTTTGTTGAAGATGTTTGCTGGTCCTTTGAGTTGAAAATCTTCATTCTCATCCACTCCTATTATCCGTAGGTTTGGTCTTCTCATTGTGTCCTGTATTTCTTGGATGTTTTGAGTTAGGATCTTTTTGCAATTTACATTTTCCTTGATTGTTGTGCCGATGTTCTCTATGGAATCTTCTGCACCTGAGATTCTCTCTTCCATCTCTTGTATTCTGTTGCTGATGCTCGTATCTATGGTTCCAGATTTCTTTCCTAGGGTTTCTATCTCCAGTGTTGCCTCATTTTGGGTTTTCTTTATTGTGTCTACTTCCCTTTTTAGGTCTAGTATGGTTTTGTTCATTTCCATCATCTGTTTGGATGTGTTTTCCTGTTTTTCTGTAAGGACTTCTACCTGTTTGATTATGTTATCCTGTTTTTCTTTAAGGATTTGTAACTCTTTAGCAGTGTTCTCCTGCAATTCTTTAAGGGATTTTTGTGCTTCCTCTTTATTGTCTTCTGCCTGTTTAGCAGTGTTCTCCTGCATTTCTTTAAGTGTGTTATTAAAGTCCTTCTTGAAGTCCTCTATCATCATCAGGAGATATGCTTTTAAATCCGTGTCTAGCTTTTCCGGTGTGTTGGGGTGCCCTGGACTGGGCGAAGTGGGGGTGCTGGGTTCTGATGATGGTGAGTGGTCTTGGTTTCTGTTAGTAAGATTATTACGTTTACCTTTCGCCATCTGGTAATCTCTGGGGTTAGTTATTATAGTTGTCACTGTTTAAAGATTGGAGCAGAAGCTGTGTTCCACTCACCAGCAGTCCCAAAATCCTGCGGCAGGGGTCGTGGGTAGCTGGCAGGTGTCAGGCAACCCTGCTCTCCCGCTACCCCGGAGCTGATCCGGCCGGATGAGGCCTGTGGCCCTACTCAGGCCGGTTTCTGCTTCCCTAACTAATGCAGTCTCAGGTCCCGCGCAATTGGATTGGAGCAGAAGCTGTGCTCCACTCACCAGAAGTCTTAAGATCCTGTGGCGGGTGTTGTGGGTAGCTGGCGAGTGTCAGCCGACCCTGCGCCCCAGCTGCCCCGGTGCTTTTCTGACCGGAAGAGGGTTGTGTCCCTATGTAGGCCGGATTTCTCTCTCCCCAACCAGAGCAGTCTCAGGTCCCGCGTGATTGGACTGGAGCAGAAGCTGTGTTCCACTCACCAGCAGTCCCAAAATCCTGCGGCGGGGGTCGTGGGTAGCTGGCGGGTGTCAGGCAACCCTGCGCTCCAGCTACCCCGACGCTGATCCAGCCGGATGAGGCCTGTGGCCCTACTCAGGCTGGTTTCTGCTTCCCTAACTAATGCAGTCTCAGGTCCCGCGCGCAATTGGATTGGAGCAGAAGCTGTGCTCCACTCACCAGAAGTCTTAAGATCCTGTGGCGGGTGTTGTGGGTAGCTGGCGAGTGTCAGCCGACCCTGCGCCCCAGCTGCCCCGGTGCTTTTCTCCATAATTAATTTCTTAATTCTACCATTTGAACCAGGGTGCTCCTGGGAGGAAAAAGAGCTATCATTAGACGTTAAGCTGGGAGTGTTGGTGTAAGCAGGACTCACGGTCTCTTAGCCTCTCAACTATCTCTCTTCTCCTGTATGTTACATGCTGTCAGAAGGCTGGCGGGATGGTTCAGTGGGTAGAGGTGCTTGCCACACAAGCTTGGTAACACAAGTTCAACCCCTGGAACCCACAGGAAGATGAATGGAGAGAATCAACTCCGCACAGTTGGTTTCTGACCTCTGCATGGACTCCATGGCTTGTGTGTCTCCACACATACATGTGCACACATATATAATAAAAAAATCTAGATGATAGTCGATTCATTTGGATTTCTATAGACATTTTGACTGGACTTCTTGTCTTTAATCTTTACATTTTCCCAGTCTTGGCTGTGGTTTTCTCTCAGTAAGCGAACTTTCATGGTGTCTCACTGTGGCTTAAAAATCTTTATTGGGTTCCCAAAGAGAAAGGCTCAACTCTAAGTGATGGTTTGCAAGTCCTTCAGGATGTAAAACCCTTAGTTATTCTTGAGTCCTTTAGCTTGCAGTGTGAGTGTGCAAGTCACCCAGGCCCAAGCTGCAGGTGCGTGACTGCATGTCCCTCTGTCTGCAGCCCCTTACCTTGCCAGCTTGTCTCAGTGCGCATGTGCTGCCTCCCTGCCTCACCACCTGCTTGCTTGCTTCTCTTCCATTTTCCCTGGTTAAGCCCTATCACCCATGTCTTAGCACCCACGTCTCTGTCTTTTTTCCCTTGAACCTTTCCCCCACTGTCTAGGAATGACTTACATCTTTTCATCTCACACATTTCTAGTCCCCTGTTTATAAACCTCCTGAGATCACACATTTCTAGTCCCCTGTTTATAAACCTCCTGAGATCACACATTTCTAGTCCCCTGTTTATAAACCTCCTGAGATTGGTTATCACCACCCGCTACTGCTGGGTAAGCCTTCTGAGCAGATTTAGAAGGAAGGATCTCTCCCCCCTTGCTCCTGTGTGTGGACCAGGCCAAGGGAACAGCTTCGAGATGAGTCCTCTCCATGTCTCTGTGCTGTCTGTCATTCTTGGAGTTCTTCACCTCCCTTCTTTTACTTAAAGCACAGTTTACCTTTCAAAAATGGCTTTACTGAGAGGTTGGGCAGTTAGCTTAGAAATTTATGGGATGACAAGGCATGCCACACACATGATATTTCTAATGCTCTGGCAGCTACTAGGTGCTATTGAGCAGTTCTTGTGTGCAACAAGCAGGTAGTGTGACATGTAAAAGAAGAGGGGTGGCATGGGGGGACTTGGGCGGGGCAGCTGTCTGTGGTGGGATGCATGGCTTTGGACTTTTACTTTTGTTAACTCATGGAACGATGCTTACAGTAAAACTTGGGTTTCTCTGCAGTGCATAAACAATGTTTAGTAAAATCGGGACAGATGGTGTTTTTCTGAAATGCTCTCTGAAATGTTTGGAGAGGGTCTCCTCTCTCCTGAGAAGTCTTAGGGCATCATGGGAGTTCAGGAGCTGACGTGTGTGAAGGAACCCTGGGAATCTCTGTAGGGAGCTGCCAGTTGGGCTTCATGCGTCCTTCATTGTAACTCCTGGGAGGGCAGAGCTGCTTTGCTTGATGGAGTTTCTTCATTGTCTGTGTTGGTTTTGACAGGATGTTGTCAGTGTGTGTGAAAGGCCTGCGTTGCCCTAGAGTCAGCTCCTGCTTTGTTTGGTTCTCCTTTCTCAGCCTGCCATCAGAATAGGCTCTGCTGTGTCTTCTGCAGGTCATGTACAATAAAACATATTATCCCGGGCGTTGGTTTCCAGGTTTACGGAGAAGGAGGGACTGAATTCTTGAAAGATCTTGAAAGAACAGGCACCCACTGTTCTCAATTTGAAACAAAACAAAACAAAACAAAACAAAACAAAACCCAAACACAAACTAGAGTAAAGCAAACAGTTGAAAGTGATACAGGCTCAAAGAAAAGCTATCAGAACGAATTGAGACATCAGCACGAACACAAACACTTAAACATGTGTGTGTGTGTGTGTGTGTGTGTGTGTGTAAATAAAAAAAAAAAAAAAGGTATGGAAGCATGGTAAGCCTTCTACCAGTGAAGCAGATGGCTGAGGAATTTAATTTATACTGTATTAGTTATACAAAAGGGACACTGCTGATTTTGTTTCAGTGAAGCTTTTATTCAATTAGACTGCCTTCTCCCTAGTTAAATCAGTGTAACCTATAAAAGATAGAATTTCAGATCTTTAATTGATGATTTTGTTTGATTCAGATGTGGAAGCAGTGGCCTAATAGTTAATGATTCTAGACCCTTCCTTCCTCCCTCCTACCCTCCCTGCCTGCCACCCCTCCTGCCTGCCTTCTTTCTTCTCCTGCCTATTTATTTATTTATTTATTTATTGATTGATTGATTGATTGATACGGAGTCTTTCTATGTAGCCCAGGCTGACCTTTAACCTACTATACCTGCCTCTATATATATATATATATATATATACACATATATCTATATGTATGTATGTATGTATGTATGTATGTATGTATGTATGTATGTATCTATCTATCTATCTATCTATCTATCTATCTATCTATCTATCTCACCACATTTGGCCTACACATTTGATTATCATAGAACACTTCTTTTTTACTGTGTAGAATTATGGCATAAATCTCTGGCAGATTAATTAGCCTTGATTTAACTTGGTTCTGAACCTTAAAGGGATTATGAATGCTTTGTCCTCCATGGACATAATAAGTAGGTAGATTGGCCATGACAATGAAAGCCTGCTATTGCTATTTTGTCTTTAATTTGTAGGAACTAAATGATGGGTCATCTATTGGCTATTTAATTTATTCCAGACAGAAGTCCTGGAGGGATTGTTTAAGGGTGAACATATGCTTGTTCGGATGGCTGAGAGTAACATACACCTGCCTGCCTTTAAGGGCTGTAAAGCTTGGAGTTTGCCTCCTGAGTTAAAGATGATTTACAGTTTAGGGGTTTTTCCCCATGCAGTATACCTTTCGGACTTGGGGATATTCTCTAGGAGGCATTTATTTAGGAAGTTTCTGACTTAAACCCATCAGCTTTATAGCCTTACCCTCATGGCACCTCTGGCCTGCGACTGTGCTTGCTGCTTCTCTCCTGTTTAATTAAGCAGTAAATCTTTCCTGGGCAGCTGCTGTATCTCAGAAGGGAGGTGGGATGGGGAGCAAGGGCGTGGTCCCTGGTTCCAAGGAGTTTATTTCCAGGACAGAGACAGGTAGCAGGTGGTGAGTGCTCCGACATTGACATTCCACAGTGCCTGGGGGGTCTGCTGGGCACTCAGCTGTCATCTTGGAGATCAAACTGACAATTGAATGATAAGAATTGGAGGATTCATTGGGTAGCGATGGTACATGCCTTTAATCCCAGCACAGTGAGACAGGGGCAGTGGATCTCTGTGAGTTTGAGGCCATCCTGGTCTATAGAGTGAGTTCCAGAACAGCCAAAGCTACATAGAGAAATCTTCTCTCAAAAAACCATTAAAAAAAAGACTAGAAGGGCTGTGGTAGGCAGAAAACAGCTGCATCTTGGTCCTAGGAAGGGACAAATAGGTATCCCAGACCTAATAGGCCACTGAAGATATATCATGGTAAGCAAGGAGGGTATGAGTATCACATGTGTGTGTATGTCTCACAGCCTCTGTAGGCTGTGTATTGGGCAGGCGTTAGGAGTGGCTAGCTGAGGAGAAATGTGGTCACCTGACAGGGAAGTTGTTTTTTGGGTGGAGGGAGTCAGTTTTGTTTTGGATATGCTAAATCTGAAATGTCCCTGTGCTTTAGACATCCAGGTCTAGTCCCCTAACATTGAGGCTGGAGTTACAGAGAGAGTCTAGATGCAAGTGAGCAGCAGTGAGGTCGTCGTGTGCTCCTGGTCTAACCATGTAGTCTGACCCAGGACTCTCCTTTAACACAACTAGATGGTGTAATGCGAAGCAGGGGCCAAGAGGCCAGGCTTACTTCACAGTCCACCCCAGGCTTGATCTGGCCCCTTTGGTCAGTACCTTGGTTATCTGCAGCCACACCAACTTTCTTATGCTAGGACAGCGTTGAGACAAACCCCATCTTAACCTCCTATGCTTGGTAAGTTGGGTTCAAAGAGTGTTCATTCAAAGAAAGTCACCCTGACCCACCCTGACCATTGCTGGAACCTGCAATGCAAATGTGCTATCTTTAGGGGCTCTTAGATTGTTAGGGGCTCTTAGAAACTGTCTTGAGAGATAACCTGACACTTGTGACTTTGCACTTCCTTGTGACTCTTAACTGGTATTTTTTTGGTATTTTCCAACAATGCCCTCCCCACCTCCTTGAGTTGTGGTTTCTTCCTTTAAATACCCCCTTACTCAGCTACTCGGAGCGCCACGGTCCTCTACCCCTGCGTGATGTATGACCGTGGGCCCGAGAGCGCTCTTGAATAAAAATCCTCTTGCAAGTTGCAGCAAGACCGTTTCTTGTGGGTGATTTTGGGGTGTTGCCTCTCCTAAGTCAGAACGTGGGGGAGTCCTCACGTTGTGGGTCTTTCACTTTTAGTGCAACACCTGGGTTTCAGGGCCCAGCCTCCGGGAGAGCAGAGAGAAGGAGGGACGGAGGGAGGGACAGCGACAACATGACTTTTATGACTTCTGCCATATTCCATTTATTTGAAGAGAAGGCCAAGCCATGTTTTAAAAATGAGAGGAAACCATACAGCCCTTGATGATAGTGTTGAGTAATTTAAAGGCATGTTTTTAAAAAAGACTTACTTTAATTTTATGTGTGTGAATGTTTTGCCTGCATGTATGTATTTGCATCATGTGCCTGGTGCTCTTGGAGACCAGATAAGGGCATTGGATGCCCTGAAGTAGGAGATACAGGTAGTTGTGGGTGCCAGGAACTGATCCCAGTCCTCTTCAAAACCAGGAAGTGTTCTTAACCCTGGGCCATCTCTCTAGCTCTTAAAGACATGTTTTTAAACATTAGATTCAATTCTCTGGTCAAAAATTGTATTTTTCTTAAATGTTAATATTTTAAACATTTCTAAACATAAATATTGTTCCCGTGGCTTCTCCAGGTCCTTGTTTACTATGATACAGGACTCAGGCTTGGAGTTCAGAGACTCATCAGATTTGAGTTTGGGCATTTTCCTTCAGACTTACCTCCTTGAGTAGGTAAGGAAATATGATAGCATTGAGTGACATGCCCTGCAGTGCCGGGCCTCCATCTGGATCTGTATTTAGATGACGAGAACGAGAAGTGACTCCTTGCCTTGTTCAGCAGTGTGATGCTGTGTGCTTTGTTACTGACACCATGTTAGTTACTCTTCTGTGGCTGTGAGAAAGCAACATGGCCGCTTACAGAGGGATGGGGTTATTCGACTTATGGTTCTAGAGAGATAAGGGAGCTGTCACAGCAGCAGGCAGCAGGCAATGGGCAGGACAGTGAGCAGTGGACAGGGCAGTGGGCAACGGGCAGTGGGCAGTGGGCAGCAGGCAGTTGGCAGTGGCAGGGCAGCGGACAGCAGGCAGTGGGCAGTGGGCAGCAGGCAATGGGTAGGGCGGTGAGCAGTGGGCAGGGCAGTGGGCAGCAGGCAGCGGGCAGTGGGCAGTGGGCAGTGGCAGGGCAGCGGACAGCAGGCAATGGGCAGCGGGCAGTGGGTAGTGGGTAGGGTAGTGGGCAACAGATATGGCAGCTGGAGCAGCGGATTGAGAGGTCACATCTTTGAACCATAAGCATGAAGCAGAGAATGAACTAGAAATGGCTTTAAACTCCCAAAGCCCGCCCCTAGCAACTCCCAAGTCCGTAGCGACACTTCGTCGTCTAGGCCATACTTCCCAAGTTACTCAAATAGCGCCACCGCTGGGGACCAAGTATTCCTATGTCCAAGATTAACAAGGGACATTTGCCATTCAAACCCTACAGTTTCCACTTGTTTATTTTATTTTATTAAGTAGTAACAATAATTATTATTAGAGACAAAGTCTTACTTTGTAGCCCGGACTTGCTTCAAACTTGTGTTGATCCTATCTGAGACTCTCAAGTCCTGGGATCACAGGTGTAAGCCACCAAGTATGACATGGACATTTCCATTTAGAAAGGGGGAGGGGACAGAGAAGGAGGAGGAGGAAGGAGGAAGAGGAGAAAAAAGAACCCCCCCCAAACCCAGAAAAGAGATAAACAGGAGACAGTTATTAACCCAACAGTTTTTAGTTTCTAATCTTGTTTACATTTTATTTTTAAAATCCAGAGACAGTATTTGTACATACTTACAGGGTTCAGGACAACATTTTGGATTTTGAGGTCAAGCCAGGCACATGTAGCTCTTTCTTGGTCTTACTGCCCTGGGAGTGGTTCCTTGTGGTAGCTGGCTCTGCTGTCTTTTCCGTCAGGACTGTTCTCTGGATTTTCCTTCTATTCCATAAACCATTAGTACACCTTTGCAGTCGAGTAGCGCTCCAGTCTGCCTTGTGCCTGATGAAGATAGCGACTGCAGTCCCTCTTCCAGGCCCAGAGCCTTGGCTTCTCTGCCAGTGCTGGGGTTTAATGTAGATGGTGTCCTTGTGACGTCTAGGCTGGCCATGAACCTGTTTCCTTCGTCCTCTGTCTCCCCAGGAGCTGGCTGGGATTTCAGGTTTATGCTACCATGCTCAGGTTGTGTAATTATAAAACAAGAGGAGCTCATCTTTGCAGATTTCCTACAAACTGATGTTTAATCCCCTTTTCCAGACACAGGCAGCACTAGCAGATTGCTTTGATAGCAGCATGTGCGTTCTGTTCTTCTGTTCCCTGGAAGGCTGCTGAGGAACAGCGCCCTCAGGATTCTTCAAGGAAACTTTTATCATTTTGAGTGGGTCTAGGAAGCCTCGTATGAAATCCTTTTGAGGACTTATTATAAAGGACTTTACAATTACATCTTGTTTTCCTGACAGCTTCTGGATCCAGTCTTTGCCTGGAAGCCATTTCTTAATTGTAGCACGGGCTGCCTTCTGATAAGACAGGGAATGAGAAAGTTTATTTCTGAACTAACTCTTCGTCCTGCCTCTCCTTTATCCCTGAGCTGACTAGTTCTTCGTCTTCATCGTCTTCGTTGTTTCCTCCTCCTCCTCCTCTTCCTCCTCCTCCTCCTCCTCCTCCTCCTCCTTCTTCTTCTCTCTCTCTCTCTCTCTCTCTCTCTCTCTCTCTCTCTCTCTCTCTCTCTCCTTGCATTTTATTGTAGACAGCCACTGGCACTTTCTCCGGTCTGCTTGGAGATTTCCCTATCTGGATCAGACAGTTCATTAGGTCCTGGTCTTTTTTTTGGGGGGGGGGTTACCACAGGCAACAGCATTGCTAAGCTCTGACTCTGTATAATTAGGCTCCTTTCTTCCTACTTCTCCTGGTGACAGCCTCCAAGACCTCAGGCTTCCGCTGATGCTCTTGTGTAAGGTGTTTCCTGCTGCTCCTCCTTCTAACCTCAGAGAGGAGGGACTGGAGTAGGGCCTGCTCTGGAAGGGCACGGCCGATTACCACAGACTGTTGGCTTGATGTCTGTCAGAAGGGAAACTGCTGCAGGCTGCCTCCCTGAAGAGGGAACTGATCTGACTCATGGCTTTGAATGGTTTCTCTAGACGAACTACAGAGGCAGGGCTGGATGGGGTGGCAGGGCAGCAAAGAAGGAGCCGTTTAAGGAATCCAGGAGAGGATGGCACTGCTTACCCGAGAGTGTGGAGAAATGCTTAGATTTGATTTCTCTTTGGAACACAGAAACCAACAGGTTTTACAGGTGAGTAGAAGAGGTTTCTGATGTTTAAGGCCTGAGACTCCGAGGAGTGACTGAATGGAGCTGTAATATTGGCAGTTCTTGGCGAGGAATTCTGGTCAGGAGGCATGAGCCTCAGGAATTTTGGCCTTCCCTGGTTGGTAAGCTAAGAACCAGACAGCAAAAGGATTGTGTGGCCAGAGGGGAAGGAGAAGGAAGCTAGAGGACTAGCCAGAAAGTGAACGTTTCGAGTAGATGGGGAAAGAATCTGCGTCAGCAGGTTCTGGGGATGCTGTGCCGCCCGCTTAAGGTAAACACGGGGAACACATTACTTTCTAGTCTCCTGCTGCTTTTACTATCAGGGACTTAACACGGATTAAGTCTGTGAAAATGGTTGCTCATTGGTAGCATACAAAGTCAGAGTGAGGGATACTGTGATACCTGACAATCATACCGCCCCCACGAGTGGCTGATGCTTCCCGGTAAACAGTGTCCTTTATGGTGTTATTTAAAATATGAACAGTTACCTTTAGGCTATATGTCTAAACACATAAAAGGATTTTATGTTTAGACCCAGGCTTCATCCCATAAATCTCTCCATGTTCCCCCGTCCTGCTCCTAGTCTGAGATGTGAATTTCTTTTGGTCTGAACTATTTTGGTCAGGAAATAAGTGTTCAACCTATGCTAACGTGGATTCAAGAGAGGTGAGAGAGGAAGAGTATAGAGCCAGTGTTGTTCTCCCCACCTGGTTATTTAAGGCATAGAAATGACATGGGCAGATACAAGAGACCAGAGCCTTTGCCGGGGAGGGGGGCACTTCTGAGGCTCTACTCAGGGAAGGGGCTATTGGCAGTTGATCTCTGCTGAGGGAGGCTGAGTCACTTGTGTGTGTGTGGCCACTGGTGGATTGCACGTGCCCTAGTGGATCCCCCCATAACCATCTATATGTGGACAGCACTACCTGGACTAGGCTATTGATGATGGTGATGGTGATGATGGTGATGGTGATGATGAGGAGGGATAGAAGGAGGAAGAAGAGGAATTGGAGATATATGAAGTTGGGAGTGGGAAAGAGAGGCGGGTTGGGGATTTGGCAGGCATTGGAGGGAAGTAGTGAGGGTATATAGGATTAAAATATGTTGTAAATATTCAGAGATTTTTTTTAAAGCAACCTTTTATTTTGGCTAGGCATAGAGGTCACACCTGTAATCTTAACACAAATGGGTTTTGGCAAGCAAAATCAGGTCAGTGCTAACCTGAGCTACACAGTAATTCTCAGGTCCCAAAACAAAGGAGTGGGTATGCAGTTCAGTGGTAGAATGCTTGTCTAGCATCCACAAGGCCCCGGGTTTAGTCCTCAAAACATAAAACAAAACTCAAAAAGCAAACAACAGCCACAACAACCACAACAGCCACAACCACCACCACCACCACCACCACAACAGCACATCAGTATGTTGAGGGATGGCCTGGAGTGATTTTTGCAGAAAGGGAATCATTGATGTTGTGGACAGAAATTCACCCCCCTGTGTCTAGAGTAGCTCAGACTGGCTGGGGTGAGATGCATCACGTGTATGTCTGTAAGATAACATGAATGCACGGTGCAGGGCTGGAGAGATGGCTCAGCGGTTAAGAGCACTGACTGCTCTTCCGAAGGTCCTGAGTTCAAATCCCAGCAACCACATAGTGGCTCACAACCGTAATGAGATCTGAGTCCCTCTTCTGGTGTGTCTGAAGACAGCTACGGTGTACTTAACAATAAATAAATCTTTAAAAAAAAAGAAAGAAAGCACGGTACAGATGCAGGCAGGTGGGAAGGTGGAGAAAGACTGTGTTTGATCTCTTCTGATTGCACTAGGATGGCAGAGAGAATGCCAAGAGATTGTCTAGGTAGAGAATGTGACATAGTGGGATTCTGTTGGGCACTGTGGGCTATAATGAATTGAAAGTGATACCCCTGACTGGTTCAGGCGTGAACTATTTCCCCATAGGCCCACGTGTTACAGGCTTAGTCTCCATCTGATGACGTTACTAAGAGGTTAGTAGATCATAAAGCCATTAACTTCAGTGATGGTGTCATCGCCTGATAAGTTCATATTGAGTGGACTTTGGTGGGTTGCTGGAGGTTGGGCCTTTTGAGTTACAGCTCATAGTTATCAGACATGGGTTCTCTTTGCCTCCTGTTTACCTGAGATGAAACTAGCCATCCTTTCATGTCTCCGGCACTGCAGAGTGATATGCCACCATGTGTACCTTAAACCACATGTCTCTTAAACCTTTCCTTGATTGATTCTGTTAGGTGTTTGGCCATGGTGACAAGGTAAGTCCTTAATATAGAAAATGACCTAATATCCTGATGTTGTGCAGTCTGAGCCTTCATTGGGTGCCTGCATAAGGAAGTCTTGGTCACAGTTAGCTCTGTCTCACTCAGTGGGCATTACAGAGGGGAGGATGTGTAAGGGACTTGGAGATGATTCCAAGTGCCTGACTGTGAAGGCTAATAAAGGAAGCAACGACAGAGTGAGGGGCTGAGGAAGGGACACTGGAAAGCTGCTGGAACCACTAAGGCTGATGTCTAATGTGGTCAGAGCATTAGAAGAGTGAGTCAGGGAAACAGGAGTTGGTAGCTGAGAGTAGGAGCCCTGGAAATTCAAGTTTCTAATCAGACACTTCCAGAGAGTAGAATATCAGTTCTTAGAACCTACGTCTATGCTGTAGGACAGGTTAGCTGCACAGTGTTTCCATCTTCATCTCAAAGGGTAACTGTGGTAGTTTAGATAGCATAGAGATATTAAGAGAGAAAAATGAGTAGATCCCTGTAAAGCCTTCAGATGACAATGACGGAAGAGATGTCATTAAATTCAGCGAGTCACTTTCTGTTGTTACTTCTTAATCCTCAGAATGGAGCCAGGGTCTGTGAGTGACCGTGATGGGGGCTGGCGGTACTTTATGAAGAGGAGCCAAAAGTGATTTGTTGAAATCCACTTCTGCTGAAAAATGGGGCTCCCACCCTCTGTGCGGATGGCACCAATGACAGACTGTTGGTTTTGTCCATGCTGAGAGGTTGCTCTAGTATGGAACTCAGGCTTTAGTCGTTCATACCAAGGAGCAAATTAAAGCCATAACCTGCCAGTGTTGCTTAGAGTCCTTTAGATCTGTACCCATCATCAACAAGGCAAGCACAGATAGATGTTGACTGAGCCCTGGACTTCTTGGAGTGCAAGCGTGAGCAAGTGTGAGTTATGTTGAGTCCTTAACTCCCCAGAATGACCCCTTCCCTTCCCTCCCCTCCCCTCCCCTCCCCTCCCCTCCCCTCCCCTCCCCTCCCCTCCCCTCCCCTCCCCTCCCCTCCCCTCCCCTCCCCTCCCCTCCCCTCCCCTCCCCTCCCCTCCCCTCCCCTCCCCTCCCCTCCCCTCCCCTCCCCTCCCCTCCCCTCCCCTCCCCTCCCTCCCTCCCCTCCCCTCCCCTCCCCTCCCCTCCCCTCCCCTCCCCTCCCCTCCCCTCCCCTCCCCTCCCCTCCCCTCCCCTCCCCTCCCTCCCTCCCCTCCCCTCCCCTCCCCTCCCCTCCCCTCCCCTCCCCTCCCCTCCCCTCCCTCCCCTTTGATCTTTGTGACTCTTGTGATTCAGACTCCTTTGACTTCTTAAATCAAGACATTGTTTCATTATTTTAACATTCATATGGCAATTCTTTGGCTTGCAGAAAGCAAGGTTAAACAACCTCCCTTCTCTGTGTCATAGGCCACTTGGAAGGCTAAGGCAGAAGAACCCTAAACTCAAGACCAGCCTAGATTATATCCAGAGTAAGTTCAAGGCTAGGCCAGGTAACTTTGTGATATGTTTTTTTCAAAATAAGAACAAAGGGCTGGGATGTAGCTCAGGGGTGAAGAGCTTATGAAGCACACTGGAGACCCTAAATTTCATCCTCAGAACTAAGGGGAAGGAGAAAGAAACATTAGCAAGTAGAAATGTAGAATTCTTTTTTTGTTGTTGTTGTTTTTGTTTTTTCGAGGCAGGGTTTCTCTGTGTAGCCCTGGCTGTCCTGGAACTCACTCTGTAGACCAGGATGGCCTCGAACTCAGAAATCCACCTGCCTCTGCCTCCCAAGTGCTAGGATTAAAGACATGCGCCACCACCGCCCGTTGAGAATGTAGAATTCTTAAGCTATATAGCATTCTTAAGTTCTTTTGTTGCTTGGTAGACAGCTCTCACTATGCTATCCTGGCTGACCTCTTCTTCGTGAGTGCCCGGATTAAAGGCATGCGCCACTGTGCCCAGCTGTTCCTAAATTCTTAAAGGAATCATCATTACACCCATTGTAAAATTGAGTAAAGCTTTTTTAATTCTTTGACAATCTCATATATGTATATAATAGCCATTTTTTTACCTCCATTACTCTCTCTCTCATCTCCTTCCCCCTGACCTTTGAGAATCTTCATCCTAACAGTCCCTTCTCCTACTGTGATATCTCTTGTGTGTCACCCACTCAGTTTAGTTGTGGTAGCAGAATGAGCACTGTTACAGAACATGGGCAACCTATCAATGTCTGCAGCACTGAAGAATTGATTGCTCCATCCCTAGGAGCCATTAGCTGCTCCTACTCCTTCCGTGAGGGGTGGGGCCTCATGAGTCTTCTCCCGCCCCATGCATGATGAGATGGTGAGCTGTGAGGATCACTACAGCTGCAGTGAGCCCATGCGTGCAGCAGCTGTGTCAGGCTCACTCACTGTTCACCCTTGGGCTCCTGCATTCCTTTCACCCCCTCTTTTGTGATGTTACGAGTCTGCATTCACCACTGTCCAAGATATGGCAAAGCCTTTTATTATTGCATGTTTTTTCTTTAAAGTGTGAAGGAATCGGTATACTATGAGAACTCTAAGGAGACTCCGAGTGAATGAACAGTTAGCAAGGGTTAGACCCCAAATTGAATATTTGGAATTGAAATTTTGGAGGTTGGTGTCTTAGGGTTTTATTGCTGCCCTGAAAACACCAGGTCAAAAAACAAATTGGGGAGGGAAGGGTTTTTTTTTTGGTTTATACTTCCAGATCACATCATCATTCCAGATCCATCATTGGAGGAAGTCAGGACAGGAACTCAAGCAGGGCTGGAACCTGGAGGCAGGAGCTGATGCAGAGGCCGTGGAGGGGTGCTGCTTACTAGCTTGCTCCTCATGGCTTGCTCAACCTGCTTTCTTATAGATTGCAGAGCCACCAGCCCAGGGACGGTCCCACCTTCAATGGGCTGTTCGACCCCCCTCCCTTGGATCCTATAGAGACATTTCCTCAACTGAGGCTCCTTTCTCTCTGATGACTCTAGCTTGTATCAAGTTGATGCACAAGGCAGCCAGTACAGTTGGGATATTGATTATTGAACAGTATGAAAAACTTTAAATTTTAATTTTGAGACTTTTGCCTAGAAAATTGATGAATTGTGATATTATCAGCCAAGGTGCATATAAGAAGCCCATGGTGTTTAGCCGAGACTGTCAGAGACAAGGAAGGCCCTGTCAATTTTCTCCTAGTTACACCGGTGCTGTTATTAAGATTGACAGGCTGAAGTGGAAGGATACCTTGCTGCTTGTCTTTCTATCCTGGAGAAAGAGAGTGGAGGACAGTGGTCATGCTTGCTGGGTAACTGGGTGTTTGGGGCTTATGCTAACAAGCAGGCTGCTTGAAACGGGGATGAAACAGAAAGGTGTGCGTTGATTTACTGCTGTCTTTGTATAGAATAGGATCTAGTCCAGTTTGTGAAAAAAAATCTGTACACACACACACACACACACACACACACCCTAAAGAGAGGGTTTAAAATAGTGGAGAACTAGGAGGGGAAAAGTGACACTGGACAGAGATGCTCTTTTTTTTTTTTTTTTTTTTTTTTTGGTTTTTCGAGACAGGGTTTCTCTGTGTAGCCCTGGCTGTCCTGGCACTCACTTTGTAGACCAGGCTGGCCTCGAACTCAGAAATCCGCCTGCCTCTGCCTCCCGAGTGCTGGGATTAAAGGCGTGCGCCACCACGCCCGGCTGACAGAGATGCTCTTATTGAATACAGGCTGTTTCTCCTTGGGACCATCTGGATAGGCAAGATGGCATCACACCCAGGTCCAGTCCAGAAACGCCACACCCTGGTGGTCAGCGTCACATAGTGTGACCCTGGAATCTCTGTGTATCTCTTTACTCTCACTCTGTGTGGGTGAAAGGACTAGAATCAGCCCCGTCTTTTTTCTTTATAAAAAGTATCTATCAGCCTGATTTTTGTTGCTGTAACAGAGTACTTGGGACTGGTACATTACCAGATAGACTTAGTTGGATATATGATTCTAGGGGCTGGATGTCCATGATGAGACAGGTGCACCAGGCAAGACCTTGTGCTGCATCATAATTGGGTAATCAGGGGAAAGAAGCCAAGCAGGAAGAGAAGCCATGCTTCAGACCAACCCCGCTCCCATAGGTAATCCATCCCCAGAAAGCAGCATTCGCTCATTCAGGAGGGTGGCAGCTCATGGACCAATCATCTCTTAAAGGTCACACTCTCGGTACTGTTACACTGAATACTGATGTCATAGCTATTGGGCAGCACCAAATGTAATACGATGCTCTCTGGCAAAGGAGTATATTGTCACCTAAAACCAGGTTCCCTTGCTCTAACAGTAGTCGGGGAGGGTTAGGGAGATAGTTCATTTGCTGATGTGCCTGTTGTGCAAACCTAAGGCCCTGAGTTGGGTTCCCCGGCACTCACGTAGGTGCTGGGCAGGGTGAGGCTTGCCCATAACCCCAGGGTGTGTGGTGGAGTTAAGGAGACCTGGAGTTCATTGGCCAACTAGCCTAGCCAAGTTAATGACCTGCAGGCTCAGTGAAAGACACTGTCAAAAAAAAAAAAAAAAAAAAAGGCAGAACAAAAAATTGTGAGGAGTTGGGAAGGAAGGTAAGCCAAATACATAGTGTGCATGTATTAAATTCCCAATTACTAAAAATATATAAAAATGAGGAGAAATAATTGAGGACATCTGATACGGACCTTTAGCCTCCACATGTGTCCACACAAACACACAGGTACACTCCATACACACAGACACATGGGCAGTTGAGGTGGCTGATATATATTTCATAACACACAGGCATTTGAGACAATTGATATGTATTTTATAACAATGACAACTACAACATATATACATACAGGGTGTTGGGGCTGATTGACATGTGTTTTATAACGAGAGAGAGAGAGAGAGAGAAGCAATCTCAACATAAAATACAACTGACACATATTTTATAGCAATGTAAGGTTCTTTTCCCTATACATAAATCTTGAGGATTTTTTAATAAAATCAGTGTTCAGTGTTTTTCTCTTAGTAAAGTCTTTTTGCATTTCTCTTGGAGTTTTCTTAGCATCTAATTTTAATATCACATATACATGAGTTTATGTACATTTTCTCACGCTCTAGATTGCACTCCTGTGTCTGTGTGTCACTAGTGAGGCTTTAAGTACCT
The DNA here is from genome assembly GCF_978045245.1 of Mus caroli. Taxonomy (NCBI): domain Eukaryota; kingdom Metazoa; phylum Chordata; class Mammalia; order Rodentia; family Muridae; genus Mus; species Mus caroli. The sequence goes on along the minus strand of NW_028227274.1, from coordinate 31,324,458 downwards.
TGCGGTTAGAGGCAGGCCCATCTTACTTCCCTGGACGGTGCCTGGTGTAATGTATAAAGGGTGCGAATAGAGAGTGTTCTGTGCATGTTATGTAGTGTAAAGCCTACCTCCAGACCCTTAAGATTGGTGTGGTGCCTCCAGTAGCAAGTTTCTGTATCCTTTTTCCTCTGGGGTATGAGCAGCAGCCTGGTATGTTCAGTGTGACCAGGCATGCACCGTGTTTGATTGCTTGTTGATAACTAGTGGTGACAAGTGCCGTCAGACTGTGTGGCTGCAGTTGTTCCAAGGTCATATCTTTCCCTCGGTTGAACATAAGTGGATTTTGCATCTGAGGATGCTGGCTTGTGAAGCCTGGTAGACTGTGTTTATTATTTACTTTCTTGAGCATTTATCATTGTCTGACCTCAGTCACCTCTGCCTCCCATTTGGATAAAATGAGATTTGTGCCTGGCAAGTTCTGGATGGATGCTTAGCATATCAGATGTGCAGGGAGTTGATTGAATGGCCTTTGATTGAGTCTTGCTTTGCTTTGCTTTGTGCAGAATTATAATTTCTATCTCATCTCAGGACTTCATTGTGCTTTTTTACATAAAAATTTAATCATTTTCATGGATAGAGGTTAAATTGTACAGATTATCATTAAAGTGCTTTGTTTGATACGCCAAGAGCTCCTTCCTATCCCGTTGAGATAAAAGCTTCCTTTCTGGGTTCTTTTCATGGCCTTTCCAGTGTTGAAAAACAGAAACAGTTTTTCTGTTTTTCTGGCATCAGAAAAAAAAAAAGAAAATAACACAGTATACACACACATCATGGTATACCATCAATATAGACCACTTTTATGTTCTTGCCTACCAGCCAAAAATGAACGTCAGAATGCAGTTTGTTACCCCAAATGCCTTGAGCTGAAGAGCCTATAAAATTTGATACTTTGTAATCATTTTAGAAGATAAAGTTTAGAAGTATTGCTCTCATTGGGTCCTTCCTGGTTTTAGTCTCTCTTCTCATCCCCCTTTTCCTCCTTTGGCATTCTCTGTGTCTGTGTGTCCATGAGCTCATGTGTGTGTGTGTCCGTGTGTGTGTGTCCGTGTCCCCGTGTGTGTGTGTGTGTGTGTGATGCAATGGCTAAAATTAAAATCCAGTATTTGGAGTGCTTTGACCTCTGGCAAAGATGAGGAGAACTTCTAAGAACCTGGACCTATCTGCCTCCAGTTCTTTCTCTTATGGGCTTTCATGGATGGGTGGGTCACCAGCTGTCAGTGACATCTTCAACCCAGCTTGGTGACACCTAGAAAGAAGAGAGCCACTGACCCTCAGAACTCTGAGATAATAAATGGATGCTGTTTTAGGTCTCACTTTTTTTTTTTGGTGACAATTTGTTATGTAGCAATAGAAGCCCAAGCAACTGTTGTGTTTCTTTAGTTTTCCTTTTGAAAAAAAAGGCATACTTACATTCTTAAAAATTATTTATTAACCCCCATGTGTGCACTTGCAAGCATGAGTGTGATATTGTGTGTGAGGACGGTCATGTTGCAATGTATCAAACTTAGCCTTGCCCAGCGACTGCTGTTCCCCTTTGAGCCACCTCCTCAGCCAAGGGAAAGAAATAGACGATCCACTGTACGTTTCCATCTCGTGGGAAGGATGCGCAGCTTTAGATACAGAGGAGAATGAGTCTGGTTTATGTCCCAGCACAGCAATAGTGGGCTCATTTTGCTATACACCATGAGCCAGAATTTCCCGGTGAACCAGTTTCAGCACCAAGACAGCCTCTTCCATCATTGTTGCCTCCCCAGAACATCCCCTAATTCAGAAACACCTCTTCTGCTTTAAAGGTGACTCTAGGCTTGGCTGCGCGTCTGCAAGGCCAGATAGGGAACACTGTTTTAAGTTGGTGCACTTGAGTCTATTGGTTACTTTGTAACATCTTTGTAATGTAACAGCTCACTGCCTAGAGAGACAATGGCAAATGGTGTAGATGCATTGAGTATGGTGTGGCAGTGATGTGATTAACTGGGGCACTTGGTATGAAAGCTTATCATATATAATGTGAAGTAGAAGGTCAGAGGATTGAATAACATATCAGAACCACTGTTTATAATAACGGTTCACCCAAGGCAAGGGGAGGAAACACTGGTAGGTTCTCTGAGAATTTTCTTATAGTGTGTGTGTGTGTGTGTGTGTGTGTGTGTGTGTGTTTGGTCCTCCATTTTGTCTAGGGTAACTGATAGAGAGGATTCACTTCTTTACCCCCCATGTGCCTTCCGTGGAACCTTTCTGCCTTTTGGGGGGCTTCTGTGGTTTCTCCTTTCTCCTCTTGCAGATGGAGAGCTGAGGCTTGCTTCTGTTGGAGATTTTTGTTTCACAGGAGAAAAGGAAAGACCTTCTGCAGAGCCAAGAATTCTTCTATTCTGGTCGCAATCCTATTCATTAAAGATTAATTTGAATTAATAAGCTAATACCTTAGATGGGCTAAAGCCAGTTCCCCAGAGTGAGCTGCGCATCTTAATAACAATCGTGTATTGCATAGCTGAGGGTTAGCCAGCAGCTGAAGACTTTATGTGAGTTACTCTGTTTACCCCCCCTCCCCCAGTAGGAATGCTGGGGGGATATTCAGAGCCTTTCAGTTCTTTGTCTCCTATTGCATGATAATGGCAGGAAGATCCAGGAAGAAACCCCTGGGATTCTGCTCCAGGGTTCAGGTCCTCAGCTGAGCTTGGATCCTAAATGACAATCTGAGTTAAATTGATTGCTTTCTTCCTAATACCTAGTAGCAACTGTTACAGGGCATGGAGCAGCTAATGAAGAGGTAGCCACTGCCTTCCAAGTGATACAGCTCATTCCTAAATGTCTGGCTGTTACCCACCTGACAGTGACTGCAGTGCAGCTAAGAAGCATTCCCTGGCCTGTCTCTCCAGGTCCCCCGCACCTCCCCCCCCCCCCCACGGCAGCAACTGCTTTCCTCTCTCTTTGACATTCTAGCCACAGAGCACTCCTTAGCGTGTTTGTGGCTATGACACAGTGCATGGTGAAGTGTTTATGTGCCAACAACTATTGAGAATACCATTTGAGTAATACTTGAGAAATGTTCTTGATGCAAAGGCTGGCGAAAAGCATCTAACCGTTACGATTTCCCTCTCTGTCTCGTAGTATTGGCTGGATCCCGCAAAAACTCTTGCAGAACACAAGGAGCTGGTCAACAGTAGGTATTTGATTTTAATTTTGCGAGTGGGTGGCGTGGGCATGGTGACATGTCTGTGATTAGTGCTGGTGAGGGGACAGCAGGGACCAGAGAGCAGCACTGGGCTGTGTGGTGTGAGGTTCTCTCCAGACTGGGGTGGGCTTAATTGAATCAGATACTCAGCCAGTCTCATTGCTGTAGAGAAGAAGTCCTCGAGATGCAACCTCTCTTGGTTTTTATCTGTGACTTTCTGTATGTTTGTCTTTAAAACCTGTCCTTTAAAAGGGAGAAAGGCAGAGAGGAAAGCGTTTGTTCCTGGGTTGTGGAGTGTTTACCTATAAAGTTTCTGTGACTTCCAGACAAATAGTTCCTTCTCAGGAGTTACCTTTTGGAATGATCAATACGAATTAATTGGGGAAGTTGTCGTAATTAAGTACATATTCTTTAATCTTAATACCCATACCCAAGGTTTTATTCATAAACACATGCACAAACTTAAGTATGCAAAAGAATAATCCTTTAACAAAAAATTTTTTTTTGTGGTAAAATTAGGGAAATTAACAATTTGAAACATTTCATGTGTAATTCACCAACATTACATAATTCACATTGTTGTAGCTGCTATCATCCCCATCATTTTCCTTATCCCAGACAGAACTCTATGGCTAACCAACCGTTGTGTTTACATTGTGACTGACTGCCAATCAGAACCTGGTGGGCCCCTCGGCCTTTGTGGCCTTTGTCTCCTTAGCCTGTGGGCCCTTTGTCTGTGGTGATGTCAGTCATGTGAACTTCCATGGATCCCAGCAAAGGAATGTGGCCACACCTCAGGAAGGAACTAAAAACCTGGAACTGCAGGACCCTCAGGAGCAAGAACAGATTCTCTGAACAGCAGCATCATTGTTACATTCCTGGCTATCTACCTCTCTGGTGGAAATCCACGATATTTACAAATTATAGCTCTGGCCCATTTGAAGCAATTATAAACCATAATTATCAGAAACTTAGAAAAATTTCAGGAGTAGTTATGTTAAAATAAATCTGTAGGTTTCTCATCTAAGGAAAAACTGAGGTAATAAAATAAATGTAAACATCTTAATGGTGGTTCATGCCTGGGACTATAGAGGCGGAGGCATGGGGGTTGCCACAAATTGTGGCCAGCTTGTGCTTCATAGTGGTTCCAGGTCAGCTTGGGCTACATAGTAAGTTCTTGTTTCAAAAAGAAGCAGGCAGACATGGGTGGTGGTGGTGGGGGGGTAAGTTGGGGAGGGGTGTGGGGGTTGTTAGAGAGATGTCTCAGTGATTAGAGCACTGGCTGCTCTTCCAGAGCACCTAAGTTTGATTCCCAGTACCTACATGATAGCTCATAACCTGTTCCACGCCAGTTCCATCGGATCCAAGGTTGTCTTCTAGGGCTGTAGATTTCTCTCCCAAGTGCTTCAGATGAGTTTGCTCCAAAGGTCTATTTTCCTAGACAGGGCACACACAGTACCAAATATGAGGCATGGGTAGACCTGATGCTCACCCCTGTGGTTTCAGGCAGCTGTTTCACTCGGCCGAGCCTCACCTGTTTGTGGTAGTTTCCAGGCCAGGGCTGAGAATGAAATATTCATGAACTTCTGTTGTTTGAGACAGGCTCTCACTGTGTATCCCTGGCTGACTTGGAACTCACTGTGTACCAGACTGGTCTTGAACTCGCAGAGATCCACCCATCTCTGCCTCATGAGTGCTGATCTTAAAGGCCTGTGCCGACACTGGGCAGTACGAAGTGTCACAAACCCCTCCGTATGCCAGTGGAAAAGGCCAAAGCCCTGAAAGAAAATTAACTCGAACTGAGGGTTTTTCATTGTGCATTTTTCAAGTTTCTGCTTAGCTGCTCATGACTGGACACAGATGAGATGTCTGTGCCGGGTGAATAGGGTCATCTGTCATGTTCCACAGAATGAAAGTAGCTCTGGAGTCTATAGAATGTCTCTTCTCTTTATCCACCTCTCAGTGGCATGCGAGCCTCCCTGCCCCCCTGGGCGCCAAGACCAGCCGCCTGGCCTGCGGGCACAGGCACACCCATCTGCTCAGCCTGACTGACACAGACCATCAGCCATCCCTGGACTTCCTGGCTCTTCTAAATATTTAATAGTCTCACCTTCCTCATGTCTGTGTTCAGGGGGAGTAGCGTATTTGTGAGGAATACAAGCAGGGATTGCATATACATAAAAACCGGATATACTGGAATACTGATAGGAAATTAGACTAAAAGTCTTACAATGTAAATTTTTAAAGAAAGCATTAAGTGTGACAAGTAACTCATGAAGGAAGGCAGAGATGAAGGGGGGGATGGGCCTGCTCTTAAAGTCCTGTGTATTCAGTTAGTATAGCTTTGAAAGAGAGTACAAAACACGTGTGAACATGTGATAATAGCCAATAGTATGGTTCGTGTATTATAAATTAGTTTTATCTTTATTGCTTGTTCTACTTTTTCCCACATAGCTTGTAAGTTATGACTTCATTTATTTAACTAAAAATGAAAAGAGACTAGCATTTCTTTGGATCTCTTATGTGCTTTCACTAGGCACGTGGCTCCTGCTTTCTGTGTGTGGGGCAGAGCCTTTGTTTAAACAATCCGTTGCAACACTGACTAACAATCCACTGGAACACCACGTCATAGAAAGTTCTTTCTGAAACAGAGGGTGTGTCGGTTGGGTGGTGGAGGCAGGAGGATTAGGACTTCACAGCAGCCTCAGCTGCAGGGGAGGGCTAAGGCCAGCAAGAGCTGCAACGGGACCCTGTCTTAAACCAACACCCAAACCAAAGTGTATTAGGGCTATTAATAAAAGCTTGAAAGTGCTTAGCTTGGAAAACAGTGCAGACCACATTCATTCACTCTGAGTAAGAAATATTTCTAGGAACAATGTACTACACTATAAGTCCCAGTACCCAAGGGACCCTCCTTATTTAAAAACAAACAAACTAACAAACAAACAAACAAACAAACAAAAAACAGTGTGTTTATTTATATTTACCTATGAAGGTGCAATTTCAGGCTTTGATTTGAATTTTAAAATTTGTTTTTGTTGTCTTCTGTGTGTGGTAAATAAATGAGAAAAATCTTTTTGCATATGTGAGACTATGTTTTTTGATTTAGAGTAGTTTGAGGGACTGGAGAGATGGCTCAGTGATTAATGGCACTGGCTGCTCTGAAAGAGGACCTGGGTTTTATTCCTGACACCCATACGGCAGTTCCCAAAGATCTATACTCAGTTGCAGGGATCTGACTCCTTCTGACCTCTGAGGTAACAGACACACACTCGGTGTGCATATCTATATGCAGACAAACACTCAAACACTTAAAATGAATCTAAACACAAAATTAAAATAGTTTAAGAATGCACCAGATAGCCAGGCAGTGGTGGCACACGCCTTTAATCCCAGCACTCGGGAGGCAGAGGCAGGCGGATTTCTGAGTTCGAGGCCAGCCTGGTCTACAGAGTGAGCTCCAGGACAGCCAGGGCTACACAGAGAAACTCTGTCTCAAAACAAAAACAAAAACAAACAAACAAAAGAACACACCAGATATTGTGCTGCCTCATATCCTCTCTGATCGTTATTTTGCTTAAGAAATAGACATGATCTAGAAAGTTCTAGCTAACTGAGTATTACTACTTCCTCTTCCAGCCATTGCCACAGTTAGGTCTTTCCTGTGTGTTTTTCCTGGAAAAACAACATATATTAGCTTTTTTTCCCCCTATGAGATGCCAGGGTTTTGTGCTCAGGACTGTTGACTGGCCGCCCTCCCCACACCAGTATATATGGATGGATCTCTGCCCTCTGTCGGTTTGAGTGTGCGGGGGCTGGTTCCTTGTCCTCTGCCTGTGGCTCGCTGACGTGGTCCCCTCTGCTACTCTGCACTCAGAAAAACTTTGGTTTTTATAGTTGAAGTGATAAGCAGATGGCTTTAAAAAAATAATTTGTCGGTATGCTCTCTTTTTTTTTGATTATGAAAGAATCTTTCCTTCCTCCTCCCTCCCTCCCTTCATGAGCGACTCAAAATATAAGTTAATAAAAATTGTGTATAGACTGTCCGAGCAGCTGTCGTAACCAGCGGCAGTGTGGTGTGTTTGACCGTAAGTGCTTTCTGTGTTTATGTGTGGGCATGCACTTGCTTTCAGTAGTCCCGAGCCATATCTTACCTTTCCTACTTTGTGTAAATGTAATTATGGGTGTGTGTGTGTGTGTGTGTGTGTGTGTGTGTGTGTGTGTGTGTGACTATATGCAGAGACTAGAAGAGGGTGCTTTATTCCCTTGAGATGTGGTCCTTTATGGGACCAGGAGCTGGATTGGCAGTCAGAACCCCCCCCCCCCCAGAACCTCCTGTCTTGGCCCCACACAGTGCTGAGGCTGCAGGCACAGTTGCAGCTGTATCCAGCTGTTTACACTGATGTTGGAATCTGAACTCAGATCCTCTTGTTTATGTAGCAATCACTCTTACCCACTGAGCCATGTCCCTAGCTTCTAAGTTTGTTTTTCTCCCCAATTTAAAATCATCTATAGTTTTTAAAAGTATATGTGAGCTAGGCATGGTGGTACATAAAGGTAGCTTAATCCCAGCAATGGGGGCACAGGGGATGGTGGATCTCTGTAAGTTCAAGGCCAGCCTGGTCTACATAGCAGGTTTCAGTCAGGCTAGCCAGAACTACATAGAGATGCTGACTCAAACACACACACACACACACACACACACACACACACACACACACACACACAGAGGGGAGGGGAGAGAGAGAGAGAGAGAGAGAGAGAGAGAGAGACAGTGTATAGATAGTATACTAGTATACCTAGAGGTAAATTGTAATACTAATATTATTTAATATGAGAGTGTAAAGCTTAAAATGCAATTTGTATGTAAATGAACTGTCAACTGCATGAAATAGATGGTTTTCATATTTAATGCACTCTCCATGTGTGAATATAATTAATTGTTACATATTACAATGCAATTTTGATTATAATATGAAGTATAATTAGTTTTTACTTTTTTTTTTTAAAGCTGGACCTCCATATACTTTGTATTTTGGTATTAAATTCTATGCTGAAGATCCATGTAAACTCAAAGAAGAAATAACCAGGTATAGTATTGACTTTATCTTTGAATAATGTGCCGTATGAAAGGCTGTATTAAAAGTGGATTAAAGGTATTAAAAGTGAAACACTTGCATGTGTGTTGAGCCATGTCTTGCAATTTGTCTGCTGTGAGGATTAAATTTTAGCCTTGCACTAGGTAGCTCAGGGTCCATGATAGATATGTTTGGAAAATGACAGGAACCTGGGTGACATGATGATAGATTTTGCATCTCTGTGACGGGATATTTTCTGTCATTGTTCCGCCTTCAGTCTTTGTGTTTGTGGAAGAACAGTCATTTGAACTGCAAACAGAGGGCGTTTTGATGCTAGTTTTGTGTTTATAAATATACATTAAGAAAGTCAGTTATTTTTCTTTAATTAGTTGTAGAGGAAATATCAGCTGTTTAAATATTTCATTTATCTCTGCAGGAAATGAAGAGATAATCACTTTCAGTATTAACAGGGGAAATAAAAGATCAGTATTATAATGTATTATTTTCTCTTTATTACCAAAAAAAATATTTCAGTAAAGACAGATTTTTCTCATTGGCATTGGTTGGATAGATCACAGTCCACAGAAAGTGCCTTAGCAGAGAAGGCTATCGGGTCCCTGAAAAACGCACTTGACCAGTGAACTAGCCGTGAAGCCAAAGCATCTGCCAGAAGTCAGTGGTTAATTTTCCAGTGAACTTTATTATGGACTGAAGTCAAGCTTCATACATTATGACAAAAACTAGAAATCAGATCAACAAAGGCAACCTGTGTGTTTCTCCCACTCTCTATCCCATCCTTTTATAAGTGCATCTGCATATATGTGGGGTTGTGCACAGGCAGAGGGTCAGAGGTCAGGTATTTTTTGTTATCATTCTTCTTCACTTTTTGCGACAAGGTCTTTTTTGAACCTGAAGCCAATTTATTTGGCTGGAGTGTCTGGGTATCAAACCCCAGGGAAATGCTTGCCTTGTGAGCCAGGATGGGTCTGTAGACGTGCACCACTGTGCCTGGCTTGTGATGTGGGTGCTAGGGGTGGGTCTGTAGATGTGCACCACCGTGCCTGGCTTGTGATGTGGGTGCCAGGGATCCAAACTCATGGCCTCTTGCTTGCTCAGCAGGCCGTGCTCTCAGCTCCTTTTGCATTCTCGTGCTTTTCTGCTCAGTCTTTCTTTCATCTTTATTTTGGACTCACTGTTGGGCTTTCCCATTCTCCTCTGATCTGCCACACGTAAGCCTCGTCTCCAGAACCACGTGATGTCGGTCCCCACGGCACCTGCTTCTGAGCACTCTGAAAAGCCAGTGCCTGTGTGGGCTCTCTAGCACACACTTGTTCTGAGAGGAGAGGTATTTATATTAGAGCTTTGCAGGGGCGGGGGTGGGGGTGAGAGTGGGTTTGGGGGAGGGAGCAGGGCAGAAACCAAGTCCAAGAGGTGTAAAAATGTGTTCATCCCTGTAACTCATTATAGAATGGCAAAGGGACATTTTGTTTAAAAGTAGTGAACGTCCATCATTTTGATGGATTCTGCCTCAGTATCTGTCTCAAAGACTTTTGTAAGCTTTGTATAGGGTGATGTGTGTGTTTGAGTGCTAAGTATTCCATCAGGGTGAAGTCTTAGTCATTCGCCCTGTGTTTGCCCTGACAGTACAGTGAAGTTGCACTTAAATAGAGTTAGCTTCCAAATATGTTTCTTTACCTGTGTTTAACATGTATGAAGAGGGAACAGAACATTTCCTTCACACTCATCTAATGTTGATGTCCCAGAGAACTTGAAGCACAGCCATTTTCCTGCCAGGTATCACACCCGATTGTTCAAGAACCAGATGACATGATTAGCTTATAGGTGGTATAAACATAGGCAAGCTAAGTTCACATTTAATAGGTGATCGCCAGAGGGTGATGCTGTTGACCTGCATGAGGACGTTGTTGTGGGAAAGTGAACAGATTACTTAGGATAACTGTGTGTGTGTGTGTGTGAGTGTGTGAGTGTGTGTGTGTTGTGTGAATGTGTGTGTGTGAGTGTGTGAGTGTGTGTGTGTTGTGTGAATGTGTGTGTGTGTGTGAGTGTGTTGTGTGAATGTGTGTGTGTATGTGTGTGTGTGTGTGAGTGTGTGTGTGTGTGTGTGTGGTGCATAGGTGGTATGGCATGTGTGTGGAGGTAAGTCTTCTTTCTTTCTTTTTTAATAAGATTTATTTATTTTATGTATGTGAGCACACTGGCATTCTCTTCAGACACACCAGAAGAGGGCATCCGATCCCATTACGGATGGTTGTGAGCCACCATGTGGTTGCTGGGAATTGAACTCAGGACCTCTACAAGAGCAGTCAGTGCTCTACACCTCTGAGCCATCTCTACAGCCCTGTTCTTTCTTATTCTGAAGCAGGGTATCTCTTGTTTTGGCTCCTATGCTGAACATTCCTGGCTGGTCCAGCCCAGGAACTTCCATCATTTGTCCTGTCTCTGGCTTCCATCCTGTGGTGGGAATGCTGAGATTGCCGTCGCCTGCTCCCACACCATCAGGTTCCAGCAAGTGTTCTGGTCAGTTCTGACAAGCATTCTGGTCAGCAAGCGTTTTCTACACACAGAGCTCTTTCCCAGGCTGAAAGCGAAAACTGAAACTCAAAAGCAAAATTCTCTAATATTCAATTAAAGGAAAGCCATTTTGTGGCTAGTATTTCCAAACGAAGTTTCAGTGTTTCCAAGTTTAAGTTCAGCTAGGCAACTTAACACTTGGGAAGCTGAGGCAGAAGGATTTCTCTGAGTTCAAGGCCACAAAGCAAGCAAACAAACAAATAAAAAAATCCCAAGTAGAATGCTTATCTTGATTCTGTTCTTTGGAACGTTGGCCCAGCCTACTCTGTAGTGGTTTTTGAGTTTTTCATAATTTTATATGAAATATAAGATAATGGAAACTTTTTTGTGTATAGTCTTCCATCTGATCAGTTGTGTAATTTTGAGAAAATTGTGTAATCTTTTATTTATTTTTTAAAAATCCCAGTTTTCTGACAACATAGCAGAATTACAGGGTTTCCATGTAAATAGATTTTTAAAACTCATAATATTTTGTATATCTTGCTTGGACCTCTCTTGCCATTCAACCAGTTCTCTTCTGCTAAGTGGAGTTTTATATTTGTACAGAAAGATGACTGGAATAATGTAGTTACTTAGCGTACACATAGTACGGACTCCAGTGCAAACGATGTAAATGTTCAGTAAATCTGTAGGGCAGCTGACAGGGGCTCGTGATAGCTTGTAGTGTTTTATTTGTTGCTTCGCGAAATAGAAAAAGATCAATGTGGAGCCCTGAGATAGGTCTTCTAGGTTTACCTGTTATTAATCAGAGCTGTGTAGGCAGGTGAGTGCATTTCGCTACGCATCATCTGACTACAGTCTCGTAGCATGCATGTCTAGGGTTGGTGTGTTAAGACTGGATACCCCCACTTGCTCACTCTTCATTTATTAGCTGTGTGGAGTGTCATGCTCTCTGACTGTCTGAAGAAAAGACGATCTGGTTTCTATCACTTGAAGGAAACATTTTTGTACTTTTAACTGGGTAATGAGTTTTGTTTGAACTTAAAATAAAAACCAAGGAGGTCATTTTAGTTTCTAAAGTCTTTGATAGGATTTAGTATTAAACTCACCTGTTTTCATTACCTGGCCCTTGTTCTCTGGCAAGAGAGTTGGCCCAAGAAGTAAGAGTGTACCTTACCCTCGACCTGCGCAACATGAGCTGAACCTGAGGGTAAGGGATTTTTTTTTTGGTAGGGTATTTAAAAAAATTGTCTTTGCTCTAAAGGTGCTCACATCTTTGAAAGGATGGGAAGTGCGATACATGGGACAGCAGACCAGATTTAAACATGCAAAGGCTGGAAGTGGGATACACGGGATGGCAGACCAGGCTAAACATGCAAGGGTTCTGGATCGGGGTGGAGAGGAATATGTTACAGCCATACTGCCAAATATTTGTGATTGAATGTGGCTGTCAAGCATGGTTTTCCTGAGTCCCTAGGTCTCTCACATGGCACCTGAGAGCAGTGTATCAGCTCCTGAAGCAGCCAGTGAGGAGGTTTTGCCTCAAACCTGCACCCACACTCCAACTTGGTATCAATTGGGAATGGCCAGTGTGGCCTTTACCATTTAGATTTCCCCATAGGCTTTAGCTGTAAGCAGTAAAGGTATTTATCACAGAGGATTTCTAGACTCCATTTATTTTTCTTGTCTTTGCCTCTCCCGGTGACATTGAACCATACAGAGGAAGGGAGGTCACAGGGCAGCCTGAAGGATGCGGGCATGTGAGGGCACGTTAGTGACAGCAACTGGATACAGTGTGCTGGTTTGTGGGGTGCACGTGTGGATGTGTGTGTGCATGTGCACCTGCGCGCGCGCGCGCGCGCGCGCGTGTGTGTGTATGTGTGTGTGTGTGTGTGTGTGTGTGTATGCATCTGTGGGTCCATGTGTGTATGTGTGTGGATGAATGTGTTGCCTCTGTGGATATGTGAGTGTGTGTGTGTGTGTGTATGCATGTGTATATATGTATAGATGCACGTGTGTATGTATGTGTGTATGTGTGTGTCTATGGATGTGTTGGTACCTCTGTGAGTATGTGAGTGGGTGTGAGTGTGGATGCATGTGTGTGGATCCATGTGTATGTATGTATAGATGCACGTGTGTATGCATGTTTGTGTATGCATGTGTTTATGTGTATGGATGCAAGTGTGGATGCATGTGTGGATCCATGTGTATGTATGTATAGAAGCATTTGTGTATGCATGTTTGTGTATACATGTGTTTATGTGTGTGGATGCATGCATGTGTGGATGCATGTGTGTGTGTGTGTGTGTGTGTGTGTGTGTGTGTGTGTGTGTAGGCCACAGGTCTCTGTAGGTGTCACTCCTCAGGCACTGTCCACCTTGAATCTTGAGACAAGTGTTCTCATTGGCCTCAGATCACCAATTAGCCTAGCTTTGCCAGGGAACTCCGTAAATTTACCCATATCTGCCTCCTGCAAGCTGGGATTATAGGCACACTACCATATCTGCCTTTAAAAAGCAGGTTCTTGGAACCAAACTCTGGTTCCTCTGCTTGTACAGTGGACACTTTATCAACAGAGCCATCCTCCAGCCCACATGTGGTCTCCTGACTGGGAGGGTTCTAGAATCCAAGTCTTTGGGCTCTAGTTCTGTTTCAGCTGCTTAGCCAGCAGTTCTGAGATCTTGGGCCAGTTACATCATCTGCAGAATGAAGATCACAGCGCTGACCTCATTTTCCTAGGTGATTGTATGTAAAAGCCACAGAAGGTGTAACAGTTTTTAACAGTGCTGAAAACACTTCTTGGAACCATGATTATAAAAGAAGGTAATATGGAATGAGCCAAGCAGAAACAATGAGCCAAGTCTTAATACGTGGGAAGATAGATGGAGATACACTACAGTGTTGATTTTGGCTGGGATACATGCTTTGGGGCCTTGTAGATGACACATAAAATCCAGGTAGGATCCTTGTAATTTCTTCCTCTTGAGAACAGCATTTGTTGACATACTCACAGCGGTGATACTGACGGTGGTGACTCGACATTTAACCTTCGCACTGACCCCATGAATTGGTACTGTCCGTTCCCCATCCTGAGAGGCTGCTGGCCTTTAGAGAAGCTAAGTAGCAGTGAAAAGCTACAGACGCAGTGAGCAGCAGAACCACTGTGCAGGCCAGAAGGTTTGCCTGGAGAGTTCAGTCACCCAGTGTGGCCATGTGAAGTGTGAAGTGGGTTGGCTTGTTCTCATCCCTCTTTGTTCGCAGAAGGCTGGGAGTGGCATACTCTTTTAAATTAAAGATGTTTGGTTTTCTCTTGCTGGTCAGGGCCTGAAGCTTCAAGTCTGAGCAGCACCAGAGATTGTTAATCTCCTTTCTCCATTTCTCTTTTAGATATCAGTTTTTCTTACAGGTGAAGCAAGATGCCCTTCAGGGCCGGCTGCCTTGCCCTGTCAATATTGCTGCTCAGATGGGGGCATATGCCATCCAGGGTAGGTTCCACACAGGTCCATTTGCTTCAGAAATGCTTAGGGGAAATATTTGAATTTTTATTTGTACGTAAGTTTTTTTTTTTTTTTGCAACTCTTCTTATTTAGACATTATTTTGGAAAATAAAATGAAACCAGTCAGAATTCAAATCTTAACCAGTATCCTTTCCAAAGATGTAAGAGTGGAGCTGGCTACATTTTTCCTTAAAGGGGTTGTATATGATTCTAGCTTCAGGATTAACCCTGATTCCTAAGAAAGCCAAAACCTCTTTCGATTCTTCCCTTTGCCTGAGTTCTGTGACTCTGCATCCTGTGCCTATCCCAAAGACCACGCCGCCACTGTCAGCGCGGTGACAGCAAGCCCAGAGTGACACTATCTGAACTCTTAAGTACTTCACTTCCTGGGTCACCATGGTGGCTGTGTCAGGTGGCTCTGGGTTATTTGGTCCCTTTGAAAGCTCAGCCTGGGCATGTTTCAAATGTGGTGTTGGAAAACCTAGATAAATAGCTTGGTCTTTGAGACATTAGTAGACTACACATTATATAGACTAGATGTCCCCGGCAGAATGTCAACTAGATAAGCTGGGTTGGAACTTAGAAGGTAGATTATTAAAGGAAGAGGTTAATCCTAACTTTCTGGGTTGCTTTGTTTCTCTGTGTTGATGGTTATCAGACAGACCCAGTCTGTCACCTGCAGCGTGGTTGTTTTGAATGCTATGTTCACCTTCTCGGTTTCATTGTTTGAGAAGGTACATGGATCATCTCCAGTGTTACCAGAATACATAACCTCGAACTCAAAACGTGCACGTTCATTGTAGTTCATAAATACTGATAAGAAGAATTGAAATAAAATGATGATAGTCTGTGGGAATGCAAAACCACTTTATTTTTTAAATCCTAATTTATTTATATTATTTTTACTTTATTATTATTACTTCTTTGCTGAAGTTTTTTTCCTTTGTCATGTTTTAGTAAAGCTATTTAGTAGTTATCTTAACTGTATTATTTTATTGATAAAAGCATTTGAAGAAAAATGTTTAAACATGATAGAAAAATTCCATCCCTGTATTTTTAGAACCACGTCCTACAAATACTGTTACCTGTGAGAGTTAAGGGGAAAACTCTATGAATAAAATGACATTTTGTTTTCCAGCTGAACTGGGAGACCACGACCCATACAAGCACACTGCGGGGTATGTGTCGGAGTACCGGTTTGTTCCTGATCAGAAGGAAGAGCTGGAAGAAGCCATAGAAAGGATTCATAAAACTCTAATGTAGGCGAATTACGTGTTGCATCAGCCTTCATCAGTGTCAGCCAAGACAGTTATAAATGTTCCCAGTGATAAACTCACCTGTGCCGTGAGCACTCGTTTGCTTCTTTTACAACAATAAATGCTCATTGAAAACCCCAGCTATCTAAGTAGTATAGAGGAGACAATAAGCCTGGTACCTAAAGTCGCCATAGTTTTGATAGATGACTCCTGACCTCTCCTCTCTGCATAATTCCCATAGAGAAAACTGATTTTGTATAGATTTAGGCATTGTGATTGTACATAAGCAGATGTTTTATAGGTTTTCTCATCACTAGGAACCTGAGAAATCTTACAATGTATAAACACTACTTGTGACTATATGAAAATAACTAAAGACACATGCCTTTGTGTATTTGAGATTTGCCCTGTAGTAAGTATACAAGTCTTTAGAATTAGAAGCAAAAATCCTATCTAGGCCATGGCCAGTGAGCCTGTGCACGAAGACACTAGTGTGTAGCTTCTGCAGGAGTTTTGCTAGCCCTGGTGCACCTTAGAGTTCACGTGCTCCCCTGGGAAGATTCTCAGCTAATTGCCCAGAGCACTGAAGTTATAATTTAATTATAGTTATTTTGGTTAAATCCTCTGTACTGATTAGCATCGCCTTTTTGCTTCTTGTGTAACATTCCCCTTCGAATATACTTGGTTTCAGATCTATTATAGTTAAGGAAAAAAATGTAGAATTAATCTGCTCAACAAAAATGTTTGCTGAATAGATCTGCCTCCGTGGTTAGCAGCAGAAGTCAATTGCGGAATAGCAATCAGAGGAACCGACTCTCCATCTTGGATTAGCATGCACTAGACCGCTCTCTTGCCTGGAAATAGAATCCTTCATTTTAGGGCTTTTGCTGAAGTGGATGCTAACAAGAGAGAGCTTGTTATACATTATAAAGGGCAGTGTGTTTGGCACAGTCTGCGAATACTAATTCTACTAGGAGTTTCAAAGTATAAGTGTATTTCGAAATTGTAGGGTTTTGGATAAAGGCCCTCGTACATGTTTTATGCACTTGTGTGGCCAGTTGTCCAGGAATAAATAAAGCATGCTCAAAGTTTGGCAGTTTTCATGTGACCAGTTTATGAAGAACATTCTTCCAGGCTATGCACGGTGCCTGAAGTCAGGGAATACATCAGAGAGCACATCTCAATTTGGGGACGGTCTTCACAGCTTTTATCTTTTGTTAACCACCTCCCCCTACACACACACTCACGCCTCCCCCCCCCCCCCAGCCCCTATTCATCCATGGAGGGTCCTGGCAGATGCTCACCCTCATTAAGAGCAAATGGTGTTGTCTGGATATTACCACCAGTGAAGGCCTTAGGAAAATTTCTGTACTCAATTATGAAAACAACAAGCACTTTACAGTTTCTGTGCGCAGGAGCTGTTGGCGTGATCCCTGCTGGGTAGTGGGGCCTTCAGCTCCTTGCCTGGTGTGGTGCCAGCTCCAGTTGCTCCTGAGATGCAGCTGCTGCTGGTGCTGCTGGTGCTGCCGCGGCTGCCCCCCAGTAGTGCTTGGAGACATCTTCTTGCTCCTTGGGAAGTGGCTGCTTTTTAATTTGAATGCTTATATTCTCAATAATCTCTTTGGGAGCTTTTGAAACTGAGAAAAAAATTTTAATACACACTGAGAATTTGGGAATAGACTGTAACAAGCAGAAATAGGTCTGGTAAATGAAATTAACTTATAAATATTAGCTTGTCGTCACCCAGAGGGCCGAATTCTTCCTGAGGTACAAAGCCTTAGCCTTTGCATTAGTGTAGAGTGTTCCTTGTCTTACCAGTGAGTGTCCTCCTCTAGAAGTGGAGTGGCTCTCAGTAAAGTATGGCGTTGTGTTTATTCCGGGTGTAGGGGTCAGGCTCCTTCTGAAGCTGAGCTGAATTACTTGAGGACTGCCAAATCCCTGGAGATGTATGGTGTTGACCTCCATCCTGTCTATGTGAGTAACATTTAATTAACACAAAATATTTTAAGCGGATGACATTTTTGTTAAAAAGTCAGGGAAACTCCCTGAGGGAAGCTGCAGCCCTCCTGTCTAGCACGCCAATGATAGGGCCTCCTGTGCTTTCAAACGCCAAGCAGCTCTTATGCGGATTAAACCCTAATGAGTTTTGCATAAAAGTTGGTGATTATATTTCCATGTGTAGAAAACAATCAACCGGGCTTGCAAACACAGTCTGGATAACAGTTCCAAAGGGCTTAGCTAAATGTCAGGACAGTTTAAAAACCAGTCTGTAATTGACGACATTAGAAAATGGAAGGACTTTCTAAAAATAGATTTTTTTTTCTTTTTATGGCTGAAAAGAATAAGGTTTTTGCCAGGTAAAGTAGGTATTGGGCAGTGGTCCTGGTGCGGCAGTTGGCAGATGGAGTTGAGTGGATAGTGTTCTGTCAACAGGGGAGCTGTTGTGTGGCTAGTATTTGTCAGTTTTCTTTAGTAGCCAGGAAACCTGCCAGCTGTTGTCAGTGAGTGTCCATCAGATCCTTAACAAGTATCCCAGAGCCAGGTCCTACCCTCTCCAACTTTTCTCTTTCTTTGAGTATATCATTCGTATCTGCACCCCTGTGTTTATTCTGTAGCATGTCTTTAGCTCATTAGTATTTTCTAAAACCAGAAACCATGCTTATTATTAATTCAGACAGTCATTTGGGATCTTAGTCCAGTGTAGTCCAGACTGGCTCCAACTTTGCTTGTCTATACCTGTGGAGTGCTGGGATTCCAGGCACCTGCCATTGTTCCTGGTTCATCCTAACTTTTAGAGTTAGAAAGACCCTTGAGTATATATTCAGTGTGTCAGTGGAAGTTACAGACTTGGAGGAGGCAGAGGGTCTCTGGTATTAGACACCGCTCTTATTGGAGAATGAAATGCTGCCTGCTTAAGAGTACCTCTGAGGTCTGGGTAGCAGAGTTCTGAAATCTCAGGAAGGTAGTTCCAGGTCAAGGCAGGGCCATCTCACATTCGAGACCAGCCTGGAAAAGCAGCGAAGGAAGGAAGGACAGAAGGAAGGAAGGAAGGAAGGAAGGAAGGAAGGAAGGAAGGAAGGAACGACCGACAGAAGGAAGGAAGGAGTTTTTGAAACGCCATGAAGTAGTTGACTTCTCTCTTGCTGCCTATGTCCATCCTGGGAGGTTTTTGGGTGTTTAAAAAATACACCTCCTAGGAAATTTATAGAGGCTTTTGCACAGTGCTTGTGGATTCTGTAATGTTTATCTTGATTCATTACCAAGCTTTCCAGTTTGGGAGGGTGGTGCTGAGAAGTTACGGGAAATGACTCAGGTGTGTTAGGTCTTGCTTCCCTCCGAGGACGAATGACTTTCTAGAGATGGAGGTTGGATTTTTCTGGAACAGTTGTCTTCTGCTTGCAGGCTATTCAGCAGACAGCTCTGTGCATGTTCTTGGTGTCCGCTTGGCCTGTGGCTTTATCACTTCAGGGTCCTGTCTTATGATTTGAGATTTATCATTGCCTGGAAATGAAGGCTCTCTTGCCATTATGCTTCTCAAATTCTGAGCAGTCTCAGAGTTACTAGTGGAGGTAGGAAGGGCCCTGATAGACCTCAGGCCATGAAAGTCTCTGTCTGTAGGCAGCTGCCTAAAATTTCCCCTGGTAAAAGCCGGGCCTCAGCTTTATCCACATCAGAGAGTAGAACCAAGACAAGCCATTTACAAACCGTTGTTTGAAGCCCCTGTGTGCTTTTGACACTCTGCCTCCTTCACTGGATAGTCTGAGGTAACTGATTTGGTGGCTCGTCCTCATCTGAATTTTAAGCTGCACGGTTGATTCCACCACGGCTTAAGCACCAGCTCATAAGCAGCATCGGGCTGCCTGTCAGCAGGCGTTCCTTCTCATGGACTGAAGTCACAAGTGTAGATTTGATGCTAGGAAAAATACTCCTAAGGACTGAGGGGAAATAGCATCACATTAATGGTTTCTTGTTGATTTGTTATCTTTCAAAACAAATCCAGTGTTACTCCAACAAAATACATTTCTATGGCCATTTATAGTTTTTACCAAGAGCTCCTTTATGAACAAGCTAGTGGTTTTAGGAACGTATGCTTTATTTGTCTGTTTGCTTTTTCAGGGAGAAAATAAGTCCGAGTACTTCTTAGGCTTGACTCCATCGGGAGTTGTCGTCTATAAGAATAAAAAGCAAGTGGGGAAGTATTTCTGGTAGGTATGACTTGGGGACAGAGTCTGCGTTAGAGTGGGCGCTGTATCCATCGGGCTTTGGGGGCCTGGAACGTGTGCCTTTTCAGTAGTGAGTAGAAAAGTGGATGAAATTGATTGCAAAGTTAGGTATCTTCTCTGTAACTTTCAGCTGTTGTTCTGGGCTCTCTTGTCCATGGAACTATATAGTAGGATTCCCCACCCACCCTCCCGTGTGCTGCTGGACCACGTCTCCAGGACTAGCTGCTGTTTTAGCTCTAAGAGGGGGAGCGGAGGGATTGGGGAACTGTGGCCCTGGGTATGTCTGGAAGGTGGTGCCTCTAGGCCTGGGGAGTGCAAGCTTGCTTGTGTGTTAGTGGAGAAACTTAGAGAGAATGTCCAGAGTGGAGGACGTGCAGGGATGCTCTGCCGTGTCCTCCACAGTATAAAGGAGCCTGCACTTCTCAATCCGTTCCCGCTGGACGCCTCTATGGGTTTCTGAAAAGTGATGTGCCCTGAAAACCAGCAAGCACAACCCTGTCTGCTTTGTTTTTCAGGCCTCGGATTACAAAGGTGCACTTCAAGGAAACCCAGTTTGAGCTCAGAGTCTTGGGAAAAGACGTAAGTTTCTGTGGGCATCTAGCTGTACTGTGAGAGGAGAGGATCGCATCTGCTCAGTGGTCACTCAAGAGATACTCGGAGTGCAGCTACCATGCTTTCTTTAGCTGCAGCCTTGCGGAACGAGGTTAATTACGTCACCCACACATTTCTGCGGGGGGGGGGGGCGTGGGGGTCATTTCACTTTTCGCAGAACAAAGCAAACCTTTCCAGGCAGAGGATAGAATAGGGCAATCTGCGTTATGTCTGCAAGTTGCTTTTCAGTCCTGCCTGTGAAGGCGGGATTCGTGTAATCTGAACGGTGTAGGCTGCGTGGACCTGCAGAAGTGCGTCTTCATTTTGTTCTGAAATAAACGAAACAACCCAACCCATTGGGGACCAGTTTGGTCTTACCTGGTGAGCATGATGGCTAAACTGATGGAAATTCTGGATGCTTTCCAGGGAGACCAGAAGCCGAGGGGCGGGGCCTGTTGACCTCAGGCGCTGTGGCAGCCTTTGGGCAGCGGGTAAAACGGGTGGGTCTGCCTGTGTTTTCACACCTTCGTAGGTAGCTTGTAGAATCTGGTCCAAGGTGGCAAACAAGAGCATGAGGGATTCCATTTGATCTGTCTGTGAAGATAATGCTGCCCTCTTTGCTGTGGGTGCAACCCATGTCGGGTAAATGCGTGGAACGATGAAGAAGGAGGAGCCACTCCTCTGTCTCTTTGTATTGTGACTTCATGTAGAGTAAAACTGAGTATGGAATTGAACCAACTTCTTTTATGCTTCTCATAAATTCATTTTCAGACAGGATCTTGGTATGTTTTCTTGTCTCTTGTAGTGTAGCCCAGGTTAACCTTGAACTCATCATGGCAGTCCTCCCGCCTCAGCTTCCAAGTGCTGGGAAGACAGGTGTATGCTACCAGGGCAAGCTTTGAATTGACCTTGTTTTGGTGTTAGAGAGATTTTAGGAATAAACTGGTGCTTAAATGGCCACACATGGAGCTGTCTGCTCTGTGTAGTAGCCCCCAGGCTTGGGGACATGGTATATAGCAGAGCGACTCACATGTACAGACTCCACCTTAATATCTGCTAAGTGGCTAATGAACTGACTTTTTGAGGTGATCTACAAAGTTCAAAACTCTAATACTATCTGTTCTTCCTCGAGGGTAGTGTTTCTCAACCTTCCTAGGGCTGATGTGGCCTTTTAATGTGGTTTCTCATGCTATGGCTACTCCTAGCCATAAAACCATCTTTGTTTCTATTTCATAACTGTAATTTTGCTACTGTTGTGGATTGTAGTGTTTGTGTCTTCCGTTGGTCTTAGTCCATTCTTATAAAAGGTTCATTCTACCCCTAAAGGGGTCATGACCCACAGGTTGAAAACCTTGACTCTAGCACTCCTCCCTCACCCCTCCCCCCAAAAAAGATTTGGTTGATGGAATTAGAATTAGGTTTTGAGGTGAATTTGAACTTGTGAGGATGAGACATTACCAGATTTTCAGAAAGTGATGGTTCCCACGTCACATACAAATATACATTAATTGTCTAGTTTCTTGGGGGAGGGGTGCTTGGAAATTCATTTTGTTTTTAATGTCTAATTAGA